>NW_013665875.1:205001-210870 GCF_000517525.1 Limulus polyphemus | reverse complement strand
TTTACTAACAATATATCTGGTTAACTGTAGCTTTTACTAACAGTATATCTGGTTAACTGTAGCTTTTACTAACAGTATATCTGGTAAACTGTAGCTTTTACTAACAGTATATCTGGTTAACTGTAGCTTTTAATAACAATATAGCTGGTGAAAATGTTGCTGATTATAACAGTGTCTCTGGTGGTACAGTAGCTTGTAATACCAGTATATGTGGTGAACTGTAGCTTTTAATAACAATATATCTGGTGAACTGTAGCATTTAATAACAATATAGCTGGTGAAAATGTTGCTTATTATAACAGTGTCTCTGGTAAACTGTAGCTTTTACTAACAGTATATCTGGTAAACTGTAGCTTTTAATAACAATATAGCTGGTGAAAATGTCGCTGATTATAACAGTGTCTCTGGTGGTACAGTAGCTTGTAATACCAGTATATGTGGTGAACTGTAGTTTTTAATAACAATATATCTGGTGAACTGTAGCATTTAATAACAATATAGCTGGTGAAAATGTTGCTTATTATAACAGTTTATCTGGTGGCACCGTAGCTTCTAACAACATTATATTTGGGGAAACTGTAGCTTGTGATAATAGTGTATATCTTGAAACTGTAGCCTAAAGTATCAGTATATTTAATGAAAATTCAGCTCACCGAAATAACTTGTTTGGTTAGAATGCTTCTGCCAGGGTGGTACTTTTACCTAAACTGTTGCTTGCATTAACTATTATATTTTCCCTAATTTTCTCCAAGAACGCTGACTTTCTCTACATAAGTACTTCTTAAGCATCGTAGCGTGAGAGGGAACTTGTTTCGAGATAAGGAATGTGTTCGTGGATGTTATATTGTAATTCTGAATGTAGCTTAATTGTTTCACGAGCATGAACTGTAGATAACCATGTTTTAATATCATGCAGACCACGTATATGAATGAATAACAGACTTAAACCACTCCACTTACTGGTATACTTATATGCGAACGACATGAGAAGCTTGAGCTTAAGTGTATACAAGGGATAACTTCGAGACTTCCATTGTTCATGTGCTAATATATATACTTTTAGATATGCACACGCTTGATCTACATTTGTAAGTTAATATTAACAGTTCTAAATCTGCAATGCATAGATGGAAAATGCTATTGCAGCCTGAGATATACCTTACGAAAAAGTGTGATCCAGATTAAAAGATCGTACCAAAAGAAGCAACGTAATGGGTGAACATTCTCATGTCTCCTAAATTGTGCAAATATGTAACCTGATCTGAAATACAAAGAAAATGCAAACTAGTGCAAACGAGTGTTTTTTTTAATCTCATGAGGTAAAAAACATTTGTCATTGTGTTCTGTGTGACAGTAAAAACTCTACTAGTACAAAATCGATTCATACTAACCCTAATCCTACCTACAACCATTGAAATGTTCTTCGAAACCCTACTAGTACAAAATCGATTCATACTAACCCTAATTCTACCTACAACCATTGAAATGTTCTTCGAATTTTTTCTGTTGCATCCAAAACTTCATGCGTCAGCGATTATTTTATTCGTACATGGATAGTGTATCACAATGTGTCATTCCGCGAGATCTTGTGTGGAGTCTAGACCAGATTTATATGGAAGTATAAAATGTTATGAGTTGTTGTACAAATTTCTATAACTTTCATTCATTTCGATAACTTATAACATTGATACACGTGCTACCTTTGTAACATATGAATGTCCTAACAACAAAGTCTGGGTGACTAAAATTTTAGTTTTTGATAAAAGAAGGACACCAGATATTTTAATAGATTTTACCAAATGACATGTCTTCGAAATGTAAAAGTAACATCAATACAGATAGATGTTGTGCACTTTTATATACTAATATAATATCGTATCGGATAGCTGAAAAAACATGCAGGTGACTGGATACATCACGATAACAAACTACATTTATCAGAAAATAAAGCATTTTTGATTCCTTTAGATGAACTATGATTAGCTAAATATTTTTAGAATCATAGGTAAAAAATAACACTAGTTCTATACTTTCTAAGAGTGTTAGATAAAAATAAACATATTTTTTTAGTACTTTTATATCTTGTACAATCTTAAAAATTGCATGATATTCCTAAAATTACTGTCTACGTACAACTGTTATTGTTTAAATGTTTAATATATATATATATATATATGTATACTAATTAAAAAATTAAAGTATAGCTGTGTAATTAGCAATCAAACACCACTGAGGATACCGTGTTTCTCCAGTTATTTAATAAAATCTCTATAAGAACGACAAATGATCAAGGTAAAACTCAGGTGCTCAAGGCTACAACGTTCTAAGTTCCCCCATATACAAATATAGTTTGTGACCACTTGTAAGCATGTTAATTATTTCTGTATCATATCTGATGTTAAACCCGGTGTTATTCAAAATGGCTACAGAAATAATAAAGGATTACAGTACCCATTACATATCGATACCCACCAACATGATACCCCAGAACTACTCAAAATTATCTCCCAAGGCAACTTAAGTGGTTGTAATCATATTATAAAAACTTTTATTGGGTAAATATCAATTTATATTTGATAAATTGTCAGTTGATAATTTTCCTTATGCTATCCTGGATGTTTGTATGAACGGTTTTAAAAAATTAGATTCCGCTCATGTTCGAGGTGATCTAATGTTATACAAAGGGTACATTTAGGCAACTACATCACCTATCATGTTCGATGTGATCTCATGTTATACAAAGGGTTAGTTGGTACATTTAGGCAACTACATCACCTATCATGTTCGATGTGATCTAATGTTATACAAAGGGTTAGTTGGTACATTTAGACAACTACATCACCTATCATGTTCGAGGTGATCTAATGTTATACAAAGGGTAGTTGGTAAATTTAGGTAAATACATCACCTATTATCTTTTACATAGGTAATGTACAATCTTTATTTCTATCTTAGGATCGGGCTTGAAGAAACCAACTTCTCAGGTGATTGTGTAATTCATCTCAATCTACACGACTTGCATACTTTTAAATTAATATTATTATAGCGAGTGGCCGGGTGTGTGGAGGTTTTTATAATTCTATTGTGGTACAATTACGGGTGATGATTGGGCGTCATATCGCTAGACATCGGTCTTTATGGAAAGAATTATAGTTCTTTTTGTTTTTATAGTAATTTTTAATAGCATCAGGATTATGGTTTTAAGAAGTTAGCCATCGTGCTAACAACTGGCCAATGACGGGTGATATGTGGTTAAACCTAATGGGCTTTTTATCAAATGTTTTCATAGTTGTTGTTCACCTCCGTTTTGTTAAATACGTGAAGAGACAGGATATTCCCACTGTTGTTTGGGTGCTATTAGGATATCCCCGTTGTTGTTCTAATAGGATATCCCCATTCTTCTTTGTGTGATTCTAAGATACCCCATTGCTGTTTGTGTGATACTAGGATATCCCCATTGTTCTTTGTGTGCTTCTAGGATATCCTTATTGCTATTTGGGTGCTACTAGGATATCCCCATTGTTCTTTGTGTGCTTCTAGGATATCCCCATTGCTGTTTGGGTGCTACTAGGATATCCCCATTGTTCTTTGTGTGCTTCTAGGATATCCCCATTGCTGTTTGGGTGCTACTAGGCTATCCCCATTGTTCTTTGTGTGCTTCTAGGATATCCCCATTGCTGTTTGTGTGCTACTAGAATATCCCCATTGTAGTTTGGGTGCAACTAGGATATCCCCCATTGTTCTTTGTGTGATTCTACGATATCCCATTGCTGTCTGTGTGCTACTAGGATATCCCCATTGTTTTTTGTGTGCTTCTAGGAAATCCCCATTGTTCTATGTGTGATTATATGATTTCCCCATTGTTATTTGCGAAAATCATATTATCACAATTACCGCCGCACCGGCAATAAAATATAAACTGATGTAAAACTGTTTTAATGTTCAGATGAAAAAATAAATCCATTTTTGTGTTAGATGCTTATAAACTGTAGGATTCAAAATTATAAGTCATGATTTTAGTTTTAATTAAATCCAGTATTGTGTCAGTAGCATCCAAACAACAACGGGGATATCCTAATATCACCCCAAAAACAATGGGAATATCCTAGTAGCACTCAAACAGTAATGAGGATATCCTAATATCACCCAAAAAACAATGGGGATATCCTAGTAGCACTCAAACAGCAGTGGGGATATTCTAGTAGCTGCCAAACAACAATGAGAATATCCTAGTAACACCTGAACGAGATATTTAATATATTCATTAGTCGGAAACATTATTTAGAATTTAATCAGTTCTTTCAGCCTATATTTTCTTTATTTAGCTGTTCTATGTCCTTGAATCATGATAATATCTTATTTTGTAATGAAACGATTATGTAAATAACTCGTAAATTCATTGTTCTATTCAACCTAGTTTTCATTTAACTGAATAGCTATATTTTTTGTTTCTGTTTTACGAGTTACTGAGAACAAGAATAAGTCTTTGTTTCAAGAATTCGAGTGACATTGATATAGAGACAATTGCTGCAAATAATACAAAAAAAAAAGAGTAGTTAGTTTTGTAACCTCAAAAAAACTCATAATGCTTTTATGTAGGCAGAGCTAGTTATGAGACAAGCGATAACTTCGCGGAAGAAATTTACTGAATTGTTATGTAAACCTGGCGTTTACACTTTTTGGGATCACTGACATCTAGAAACCTTATCTGGCGTGTGAGTTATACTGGTGGTGTTAGACTTAAACTATGTGCTTTTAGAGGTTTCTCTTCTATATAATCTCATTCATTACTGCGCATGGCACATCGATACATTAACCGGTACAATTTAGTATTAAGTTTCTTTTGTTCATAATTAAAAAGAAACCCGCTAGCATTTGTTATTTTTTCTTTTTTACTTTACTAAATTTAGATTTTCAGATATTCGGATTAGCTATTGCTCGTGAAACTTACCCTATAGCTATATTTATATAACGCGTTGAGAAACCCTTTTCTGAGCATCCCAATCTTTCATATATGTTTATCTTCAGTATTAGAGGTTCAACGTCCCTATGGCGTATTGGCCTAGCAGATAATACGAGGGTCTGACCTCTGGTGGACTAACACTAAAGTGTTCTAAAGTGGCTGACAATGAATTGCATCAACGTTTATCCTCTAATTGCATGGTAGCTTAAGAAGTGCTTTAATTATTCCCGGACTGAAAAAATAAAGTATCTTTACATGTTTTCTACCCAGACCTTCAGGTTGAATGAGGGTCCCATTCTAATTTTTATAAACAAGGCCAGAACTCTTTAAATTGAAGTTTCTGTAACACTTTTTCACCTAAACTTCAGAATGTATAATTCTTTTACTTTAAAGTATTTTTCCAAGTGTAAACTATGGGCATAGTGTGCCGCGAAATGTGTATTATTATTATTATCTGCCTGCAGTAAAGACATTTAATTTATATTTCTTGTAGATGTCATATAGAGCTGAATCCCAAAAGTCCAGTGTTGACGCTACTTAAGGAATAAAGAAATAAAATCCTGTAGCTTAGTATTAGTCTACATACGTCCTAAAGAAATGAAGAATTGACTTCTTGAATTTAACCTATGCATAGTATAAAGATCAGAAATATACGGTGTAGTGTCGATTTCATACAGAGAAAAGAGAAATGCAAAATGTGTCCTTGTATTTAATCTATGTACAATTGAAAAACTTAAGAACTAAAGTATAATATCAAAGTGTAAAATGTACGCTAGTATTTAATATACGTTTAATATAAAGATCTGAAAAGCTATAGTAGGTTAGATTTTACATAGAGCATAGATAAGTGTAAAATGTACTCTAGTATTTAACCTGTGTACCGTATAACGTTCTGAAGAACTATAA
>NW_013665875.1:199044-204001 GCF_000517525.1 Limulus polyphemus | reverse complement strand
ACCGTATAACGTCCTGAAGAACTATAATAGTATAGATTTTACATAGAGCATAGATAAGTGTAAAATGTACTCTAGTATTTAACCTGTGTACCGTATAACGTTCTGAAGAACTATAATAGTATAGATTTTACATAGAGCATAGATAAGTGTAAAATGTACTCTAGTATTTAACCTGTGTACCGTACAACGTTCTGAAGAACTATAATAGTATAGATTTTATAGAGCATAGATAAGTGTAAAATGTACTCTAGTATTTAACCTGTGTACCGTATAACGTTCTGAAGAACTATAATAGTTTAGATTTTACACGGAGCATAAAGAAGTGAAAAATGATCACTAATATATAACCTATACAATACCAAGATCTAAAATATAATATTTATTCTATAGATGGAACAAATATGATCTAGTGCCGTTCGTACTTTGGGGCCGTGGGTGCGCTATAAGAATGTCAAACCCCACAATTCGGTCAGACAAGAGTAGCCGAAGAGTTAACTATGGATGTTGTTGACTAGCTGCCTTCCGTTTAGTCTATCATTTCTAAATTATTAATGGCCTTGTAGCTCTTTGTGTAACTTTACTCAAAAATTCTGAAACAAACAAACAGCATATTCTACATACAGCATAAAAATCTGGAGACTACAGGATATTATTTAGTCTGCTATCATAGGGAACTGAAGATCCGCACTATGGTATTTAGTCTACCTTCATAGAGAACTGAAGATCCGCACTATGATATTTAGTCTACCTTCATAGAGAACTGAAAATCCGCACTATGGTATTTACTCTACCTTTATAGAGAACTGAAGATCCGCACTATGGTATTTAGTCTACCTTCATAGAGAACTGAAGATCCGCACTATGGTATTTAGTCTACCTTCATAGAGAACTGAAGATCCGCACTATGATATTTAGTCTACCTTCATAGAGAACTGAAGATCCGCACTATGGTATTTACTCTACCTTTATAGAGAACTGAAGATCCGCACTATGGTATTTACTCCATCTTCATAGAGAACTGAAAATCCGCATTATGGTATTTATTCTACCTTTATAGAGAACTGAGATCCACACTATGGTATTTAGTCTACCTTTATAGAGAACTGAAAATCTGCACTATAGTATTTAGTTTAAATATACAGAGGACAGAAAATCTAGCGAAGGGTATTTAGTCTGGATATGTGTATTTTATTCGGAACTAATAGTCTAAAGTCTACTAAGTATTCCACATGCACCTAGTATTTAGTCTACGTATGTAGACTAGAGAGCCAGTGATCTCAACTGTGTACATTTTTCTCTGTTCTACATAGACTCTGCACTAGTGGGTGCTATTTTACTGTAAAATTGAGGGAACAGAGTGTTTGTGTCAAAACGTTTACTAAACACAGTGGATAAACTAATCTAAAAAAACTAGAGATCAAAAACACAAAGTTTAAAAGCGAAAAAGAAACATACATTTTTACAGAAAAGAGGGCGACAATTACTGCCTAAACGTTTGCCCCTTTGTTCTGAAACGTCTAATCATTTTGATGTGTTTTACAGCTAACTGATCAGTGTGTCCACAGTTTAAATAAATCATGCTTACTGATCTCTCATTATTCCATTGTAGTTTAGTATGCAAACTATCTAGAGCCTCGTCTTCATACATGTATATTACAGAGAACTGAAGATTTGCATTAGTTTACATAAGTTAAACAAATCGAAGATTTAGATTAATTCAACACATTAAAGATAACTGAAGATTTTCTTTACTCTACATACATTATAGAGAACTGGGGATTTTCTTTGGTCTACATAAGTTACACAGAACTGGAGATTTTCTTTAGTCTACATATATTACAGAGAACTGAAGATTTTTTTAGTTTACATACATTACAGAGAACTGGAGACTTTCTTTGGTCTACATATATTATAGAGAACTGAAGATTTCCTTTAGTCTACATATGTTATATTGTACTGAAGAATTACGTTTATTTACATCTATTACAGAGAACTGAAGATTTGAATTAGTTTACGTGAACCAAGTTTTACAGACTTTAGAATAAGAACATGTTTAGAATATTAAGGACAGTATCCTCTTTTCGTACTTACTAAAAAATTAGGTTTTAAAACAAATATAGTTCATAGACAATTATATTACATAATATTATATCCGAAGTTGAGGCTTGTAAAGTATTAATTCTGCGAGAAATTACACACATTAGGGACAACCAGAATTTTTAAAAGGTTCAATGAGATGCTGTTTAATAGTATCTATTTCATATCAGTTTAGTTTTTTCAAGGATTAGAGTATTAGCTCACAACCAAAAGAAACGGAGATTACTTGCTTCATTTAACCAGATTAATTTGTAATGTAATGTTGGTGTAATTATGTATATTATGCCTTTGGGCTCCTTACTTCTTCAGCTCGGTCGCGCTATAAGAAAATATTTTATATAGTCAGTTAACCGGCGTGCTTGTTTAAACAGTTTTGTTACACTTTTGATGAAAGAAAGTGATTTTAAAATATCATTGCAGCCCAGTACTTCGCCTATCCTAGTTAGAGAAAATGAGAAATAATAAAGTGTTTGCACAAACAACGCCATGTCCTACTAGATAAAACACACACGTAATGCAATGAAAATGGCATCTTAATTTTTTAGATAACTGTACAGAAGTAAGTTGTTTATTAACAGCAAAGTCTTTATAATACATGTGTAAATAATATTTTGTATGTTTAAAAATGTACTGTTCTACTATTTATCTAAAACTTTTACTTTAGCTGGTATACACTACTTAACGTTGTAAAGTATTAACTGGTTTTGATAAAGTATTATTTGTCATTTTAGGTGAAAACAAGAACTGACATTTACTGATTTTTGCTTCTTTCATGCTGTTAGATAATTGATGGCGGTAATGGTCGTTCATGAATAGTGTAATTACAATATAATTCATTGAAGTAATTATCGTGTTGTTTGATCTCTTAACACTATCGTTTATGAGGGGCTTCAGCTCTCCCATATGGCAATTTTTGCCGTTGTTCATTCCGGCCTTTTGTAATTCTAAGTAGACTGTCTAGATTAGTTTCACCTCAAGAATACTGCCGATCCTTTTTGCCCTGCAGAAGAAGGAAATAAAGCTATTGTTATTCATACGAGGACAATAACTTGCACATCTTAAAACAGAGCCCATCTTTCCTTCCAGCCTCCCCTGTAATTACTCAACAGACTTCTGGATCAAAAATAAGAAACTTAAAAGGAGACCAATCCCGTACGATGAATGATACAAAAATGATAAATATCTCACTAAGTACCCTTAGCATTTACGTTCACGTCTTGATTGGGACTTCTGACAGGGTCGCTTGTATTCTAAACGTTTCTTTATCACGCCATAATTTCTACACTGTGGTTAGTGAAGTGGCACAGCGGTATGTCTGCGAACTTACAATGATAGAGTCCGTGTTTCGATACCCGTGGTGGGCGGAGCACAGATAGCCTATTTTGTAGCTTTGTGCTTAATTACAAACAAACTTTAGTGAACAAGTGTTTTTTTTTCTACACTTTGAAGTTAATTGGAAGAAGATATTAATATTTTTTTTTATATACAGTGTAAACAACAACAATAATACTTAAAGAACTTTTATGGAAAAGAAAAATTTGGTTATTATTAACATAAATCTATCTCAAACTTTGAATTACATATGACATAAAATGGCTCCTGGTGTCATTTACTATCACCATTTGGCTTAGCAGTAACCTTATGGACTTATAAAGCTAAAAATTAGAGTTCGATATTCATGGAAGGCACAGTGCAGATAGCCCATTATGTAACTTTGCGCTTAAACGCAAACAAACGAAACTTAATAAAATAAAAAAAAAATAATTTTCCGTTTTCGAGCCTTGTATATAGCATAGTTTAATGCTAAGTTTGATAAAACTTTTCGTTTATCTTAGAAAACCTGGTGTTTCACGTGCTAAATTTACGTACTAACGTCAATTAATAATTAAAAAAAACACATATCGCTGTTATTAATCTGTGGTGGAAGTAAAAATCTACAGGAAACTAAACTAACTTCTTAAAAAATCTTCAACTTGAGCGACTATTCAGTAACTAACAAGCTCATGGTGTGATAGTAACTTGAGAATTATACGTCATTTTTAACTCTTGAGGGAAGATAAAGGATTTTTCCCTATTATGCCATGAACATCCTTTAAGCTAGAATATTTAATAAGAAAGGAGTTTATAAGAAACAACATTATAAGTTATCATAGGACAACGTATAGAAGTAAAAGGCAGATATTTACGATATTTATTTAAAAGATGTAGATGTTTAAAGTTTTGTGTTTTATGGTTTCTACTAACTGGAATCTGGCTAGTTGTGTTCTCAAGAGACCGCCAATCAACGACAGCAAATCACTAAGATATCACGTGAAGAATATACACATTAATCACTGTGCATAAACAAACTTAATTGGCACTTCTAATTCGGTCTTCCCATTAACCTAATAAGGTATGATAAGTGGCAAATAGATAACTAGAGGATAAGAGTTTGATCTATTCGCTGAATGCTATAATACAAGATATTTGGTCTTAAAGAAAACAGTTTCTTCTTAATCACTGAATAGCATAAGATTTTGTCCAATCAGTAGGGCAACATGGAGAGTAGTGTTTTGTAGAAATCGCCATACAAAAAGCCAACATCAGGTGCTGTGTATCGACGATTATATATAACGAGATTTATAGGAAGTGTGTTTTATTATACTAACCCAATAACATAATAACATGCGCGAACTGTGATGTTAAGAAATTATTCGTCTACACTCACATTATTGTGTGAAAGCTCTTCCACGTTTCGTTAGTCGAACAGTGTGTGATTTGTTTTAGTTTTATGGGAGAAAAGAGATAACAGCAGATTTGAGAGATTGTGTGAAAGCTCCTCCACGTTTTCTTAACCTTCTAGTGCGTGATCAATACTACC
>NW_013665875.1:193121-198445 GCF_000517525.1 Limulus polyphemus | reverse complement strand
TATCCCGTCATGATTCCCACCCACTCTACAGTTTAGAACACACACACACAAATATAATGTATAAATACTTCTAAAATCATTATAATCTTGTTTGGTACAAAGAACTAAAAGCACTGGTGATTGACCAATTGTTTATCTTATATGTTAACCGTTCTGTTGTGTTAGTAGTAACTATTTTCTTGTAACAATCCTCCTGCAGTTAAATAATGCTGATATACAAGATAAACAACTGCCAGGAAGCCTATTCTGCTGCAGAAATGTTTCAGCTTTATTGGAGAAAGATTGTGTGAAAGCTCCTCCACGTTTTCTTAACCTTCTAGTGCGTGATCAATACTACCACTTTTCAAATATATTTCATATATGTAAATCACAATTAACAGCTACGTACAGGTATATTTGCCTCACTCTTCACTTGCTAACCCTCTTTCATAGATTTGTATTTCTCTTTAAACCATCATAACTAGGCTGTTTTTAACTTATAAAGTTATTACTTGTATAGAAGAAAATTACAATTATTCGTTTAAGATATGCCATACATAAATACTCGAAAAGAAAGGAATATGCTGGCCTGGGACCAGGATTTGAGAGGGCTAGTCGGACATACAGGTATCTGGGTTTTGAGTTGGAGAGCTCTCGAGAACCCTGCTGGGTATCCTCTAAATTCTTGTCACATTCTCCAACTGGCAGAGTTGAACCAATGGTAGATGTATTTCCATGGTTGCCAACACCCTTGGCTAATAGAAATGTGGGGAAAAGTCTCTAAAACTCCCCGTTGCTTTGGAACATTTGAGACCACGAGGGGAGTTCTATATATATAAATATACTAGTGATTGACATCCACTATCCGTCATCCCCATTACTGAACCAACATACCCAAATCACGACCTGACAAAGTCTGTCATGTAGATGCAGTCAATTGACTGATTCTGTTGTATCACCTTTCTTTCTACTGTACCAGTTATTTCGATTTAAACCTTTTAACCCCAAGCCAAATTAACTTGACCAAGGGTCATAAATAATCGGGGATGTTCAGAATCATTATCTCTTCACCCCAATCGCGGAGTATATGTATCGCGAGAAGAGAGAAAGAGAGAGAGAGAGAAAATAATTATAGTAAAACGGGGAAAAATTAAATTGAATGAAAATAAAATAAAGAAGTCAAGGTAAATTTTAAATCTGGCTATGAGAAATAGGTGGAACCGATCATGGTAATGGTGCTTTAGTTGGATGTGTCTTCTTAAACGTCACCAAATAAACAATAAGCTTATATATATGCCACGAAACCTTAGAGGCTCTGTGTAGATTATCTCCCAGTAGAGAGAAGTCCTCGTACCCATAGGCGACCTCAGGTGATGCCATATGCACTTTTGGCAATAACGCATGGCATATCATAATCAGAACCTCAGTCTCACGTTTATGGAAAAGTTTACGTACCCTTACTAGCTGAATCTAATCACTTTTGGTTGTGTACTAGTAGCGATCGGAAGGTTCAATGCCCTCAGTGGCGAATAGAAAAAATTAGCTTTTTGAGGTGAAACGATGCATAATGAGATAACCTAGATTAACTGACTGTTCCAGCAGTTGGTGATACGAATGCTTGGCCATAGGAACAAGAAATGCAAAATCTCCAGTTGACCCTGAATGGTCCAGTCCTTGATGCAATGGAGAGCTGAACATACATCATTTAAGAGCTTCAACAGAGGCATTGGTCTAATGAAAAATTTATTCTTGCACTAGCAGATTTAAGACTTGTAAACATGGCCATACAGAAGAACTAGCTGCCTATATTATGAAGTTATCTCCACAATTTATACGGTGAAGCTTAACTAGGTATAACTACAACATACCCTGGAGATAACAAAGTGAATAAATTTATTGAAGTTCTAATCAGAGCCTACGCAACATCAGTTAGAAATGAGATAATCTGTTTTTGAATATATAAATGTCTAAAGGCCTACAGTTGTTTAGGTTTCAAGTGGCGACCTTGAAAAAATCCAAGAATGAAAACGGCAAGCAAGAAATAACTTTAAATAAGTCTATTTGAAGCACATCATCTGGAGAGTCTTGAATCCTGTAGAAATAAGAAACAGTAATTGAGAATTTAACTACTAGCATTTCAGATTGCAGGAGCTTACCCAAGATAATGCGCCTACATGGACAGAAATTCATGGCGCTAGCAGTTACTAAGCTGTCTATTCAGCGAGAGCCATCTTGAGAAAACTGTCATAGATGTGGAGGTATAGGCTATCCTCATCTCACTTACGTCTCTATTGCAAGAAAGCAGCAGCCGTTTTGCCCTATCACTTGACAGAAGCATGATGACAATAGACAAAGTGTGAGAGTTGCCATATCTGTTGATATAAACTAACTGGTCCTAGTCCAAGTTGAATATAGCTGTTAATCCAGGAGCAACCAGAGATACATTTTATCACAATTGAATATGGTCGATTCTGCACTAATGGCCTAACTACAGCATGGTGTGAGATGAATTGCTTCATGGAGACAGGAGCTATCAGAATTCTACCTGACTTTGCAGTAACACTAAAGTCAGTAACAACTGATGACTCTAGCAAATTTAAATAAGCTTCCTATAATCAAAACAGTTCTGTTTCACTTCTCTATCACTTGGACCTTGTACAGGACAGAAGTGTACGTGGCTCTCTTGGATTAATCAGTGTTGTTACAGCAAACATTATTCACAAGAACAGTCAGTAATACAGATGGACCATAAAATACAAGCCAAGTGAAACTTAAGCATAACAAGCTCCTAAAGTACTTTAGTACTCAATATTCCTTCAAATGCACATATAGTGTTTCATTGAAATCTATAAATGTGGCGAGGGGAACAACAAATACAGTATGTTCTTTATTTGTCCCAGAAAGCTCCAAATGTTAAGATAATGATGTCTCGTAGAGCCAAATATCTACTGTAGTGTGGAATTTGGAAAAAAAATTGTAAAAATCTAGCTAATTGAATTGTAGGCATGGCGTGAAGGATATGTATGTGAGACTATTTATTTAGAAATGTTTCATTCAGGTTGTGTCTGAGACAAATGCAGTCCATCCAGGATATCAAAGGTTGTAATTAGAATGCTGTGATAATTAGCAGACATATCTTAGCAAATTACTGTCAGAGTATGTCAATGTTTTTGTAAAACCAGATATGGATTGAATAAATTTACCCAATATCACATAGATAATTAGATTGTGCTTTCAATTAAAAGTCAAAACGTAAGCTTCCCTAGAGTAGTAGGGGCATTACAATTGTTGAAATTCAATAGATATTGTAGACGGGATTATAAAAACATCATAAAGTGTGTGGTTGTCATTCACACTGAAATATTGAATATTGAGGAAATATAGGAAAATATAGGAATATTGAGGTTCTATATAAATTTTAGGAAGGAATTGGGACATTTATACTCCATCATATAGACTAATATGTGGATTTTGTACAGAACTGACACAGGTTTATCATTCTAAATCTTAAATGAACTTACCGGCAAGTAGAACTTGATGATAAAAGTATGCTTAAGGCTGCTTTCAATACGTGGAAAATACTATGAATTTTGAGTAGTGTTGTGTAGACTTTGTGATATGCCTTCTACCTTCAAGCTGCTAGTGGATTGTGAATTATGCAATCTCCAATAAGAACAATATTTAATGTATATGAGGATGAATATTAGTGGTACATTTCAGACTACACTTGAAAATTTGATGATGCTTTTGTAATGAAGGGGAGAAGCGTGTATAAAATTAATTAAAAAGAATATGTATTAATTTACACAGAAACAAAACTTTCCATTCTTTTAGTTTGTAGGGAAAGTTGTATTAGCTTACTGGAACAAAGTTAAATAATAAAAACTGTAGATATTTGCTATTAAGAAAGATGTTTAAAAAATATTTTTCGCTTAGTATTATTAAAATTTATTCTTTCTAAGTAGTTAAGCCAGATGTAATAAACGAACTGGTGTTATCATATTCAAGATCGGACTGTCAATTGTGCTGGATATGGGCACCAACGATAGTAAATTGGAGCTGGGCTATTGTAGATAGAGGATGTTACCAAGACAATAACAGTATATACAAGTTCAATGTTAACTCCTACTGAACGTAATTGAAAAATTAATGCACCATGCATCACTAAAGTGGTTTATGAACTCTAAAATAATATGAAGGTATATAACACATTGGATAACAATGCTGTCAAAGTACCAATACATCACCGCTTGAGTTAGTTGCATGGAAATGATGAAGTCTTTCACAAGTTCATGGGATTACGCCCATCCGCAGAACATCCTGATTTAGGATATAGGGCTGTCATTAAAGTTAATGTTGTCACAGTGATGCAAGATAGGTAAGTAAAGTGCCAAGAATCACCGGTTATCAAGGTTAACTAATAACCAATTCCAAACAAAGGAGTCAAGTATAGCTTGGACTCCACTTAATGTAGAGCATGAGAAAATGCAACCTTTACAGTATGAAAGACATAACATAAAAGCTCACAATATCTAGACAACTATATGAACAATTATTGATATAGACAAGACTGGTATATCATTATACATCCCACAAATATTGGATGCATCTGGTTTAATTCAACTAGTTATCCACAGAGCTCCAAAATAAAAGATTCTTTGTAATTTACATAATAAAATAATGCTTGGAAACGGTTTGATGGGTAATGAAGAAAAACTTTAATATAAGTTTAACATAACAGCGAATGTACAACGTTTCGACAAGGTTTTGTTGAAAAACTCTCCAACATTCACCGCAATAAAATTCAACTCACGAACAAGATTGATAACAACAAACCCAACAACAGTACATTACACTGCAGTTTACCTTTTGTCCCTGAAACCAGCTCAAGAATTATCCACACTTGGAAAAAACTAGCCATTAAACACAAAATTCCTGTCAACGTCAAATTCTCTCAAAAACCCGACCCTAAATTAAAATCGTTACAATACAAAAATTATTTAGAATCACACAATACCAACGTCATTTACAAAATAACTTGCAATAACTTCTCAGAATTCTACATCGGAGAAACAGGAAGAAAATTGGAAACCAGATTCACAGAACACAATATAAAAACGTCCCATGTTTTCCGCCATTGCAACTCAAAAAACCATGTATATATATATTAAAAACACAGAATTTTTAAAGAAAGAACCAAACATAAACAAATGAAAAGTCAATGAATCCATTTTAATTGAAGAAAACAACCCTACTCTAAACCAATACCCTGGGTTGCTAAGATATCTCTTCTAAGTCGTGCAACAGTATCCGGTCATGTGACTTCTTTGTTCCATATTGTATAT
>NW_013665875.1:183081-193111 GCF_000517525.1 Limulus polyphemus | reverse complement strand
ACTTGTACCTGATGATGACAAAACCTTGTTGTAAACGTTGTACATTTGCTGTTATGTTAACCTTCTATTCTCTTCAGTGATTATTTGTGCTGTATTACAGAAATGAATTTGTTTTTGTTTAAACACTTTGAGTCTTTTCTATTACATATTGTTAGACTACAACCTTAATCATCTATATCATGCCATTCCCTACGAATCTCTGGTCTTTGTATAGACCTAACTTTCTGTTTGATAATCATGGAACAGATTATCACAAGAACAGTGTCATTTTGAAGAGGCTTGACATGGCCTGTTGATAAGCGCGCTTGACTCACAATTTTCGGGTGGTAACTTCAACATTACATCCCTGAACATGCTCTCCCTTTCAGCCATAAGATCTTTATAACGTGACGGCCAATCCCACTTTTCATGGGTAAAAGAGTAGCCCAAGAGTTGGCGGTGGGGGTGTTGACTAGTTGCCTTCCCTCTAGTCTATCACTTCAAAATTAGGAACGGCTAGAGCAGATAGCCTTGGAGTAGTTTTGAGAGTAATTCCAAAAATAAACAGACATTTTGAAAAGCTAAGGTACAGACACACAAAACTTCACATTCAAAAATTTGACATTTCATTATTAATTGCTTGTTTGTGAAGTTATACTTCTTACTTATTTTTACTTAATATTAATCCCTATGAGGACTGCAAAAACTACAGAAAGCAACCCGTTTCGCAAACGAAAATGAATTAATTCTCTTTTGTTACCAGTTGTAGTATAATAGTAATCATATTAGTTTTCAAAATGTTAGTTCAGTCTCTGATAAAGTGGTAGCTGCATTGATTTGATTATCGTGTAATGTTTTAAAAACAGAGTTTTGTCATCCTATCACAGACTGGTTGGCTTTAATTCCAATTCTCCCAAAGCAGTTTTTTTTTATATCACCACGGAACCATATGTGGAATTCTAATAAAATGTGATTCCGTTGGATTTGCTGACTCATGTCTAACCACACTCTCGCCTCATCCTACAATAAAGGTAGAACTTGTTCAGCTGGTGTTGACACTCTTTAGCCCTGCTCACATTGTGCCAAGCACTCGTTTTTACGAGCGATTAGAACTAGCCAAAGAGCTCCTTCTTCGCTTCCTCCGTGAATCCTGATCGTTATGAGTCTCTCTTTACAGAAACTCTTATTGCTCTGACGACAAGGTTTGTCAGATTAAAGCCAAGAAATAAAAATAGAGACAAGGATGGGAGTTAGAGATGAGCCAGGAGTTGGAGTGGAATGCTTTGAACTAAACGGTTTTCTCCTACTTAAACGAGTGTTGTTACGTGTATTCTGTCGAGTTACATTAAACACAACAAACGCAGAGTTCAGCTGTCGACTTAAAGCTTCTAGGATGAACAACGTGTATCTTTGGGTGGACTTTTTATATTAATTTAGGTTTTACGGTGTAATTCAGGGACATTAGTATTAAATTATTCCAAATATTATCTTATTTTAACAATCCTGATTACATAATGGTTCACAGACTATCAAACTAAAAACTTTCCCAATCTAAATTTCAATTTTGGATCTTGAAATGAGCTTCCGACTTCTGCACTTAATGTGGAAGTATTTATATTCTTAGACATAGCAAGCAAATTAAACTAACTTATGGACCTATAATTCACTCGATCATGGAAAGAAAATTTTCAACTCTACAAGTCTTTGTGTTCCACGGTCATGGAAAATAAAAATTCTAAACCTAGAAGTCCTTCAGTTTTATAATTATGAAAATAAAAACTTTAAACCTACGTCTCTTTGTCTGCCACTAACATGGAAAATAAAAATATTTAATCTAGAAATATTTGAGTACTACCATCACGGAGAATAAAAACACTAGTATGATGTATAGGTGTTATGACATGGATCTCAGATTGTAACTGCTAATATATAGCTGTTGATATAGTAATTAATATAGGACGAACAATATATATATGGAGAATAAAAACACTAGTATGATGTATAGGTGTTATGACATGGATCTCAGATTGTAACTGCTAATATATAGCTGTTGATGTAGTAATTAAGATACGGCGAACAATATATATATGGAGAATAAAAACACTAGTATGATGTATAGATGTTATGACATGGATCTCAGATTGTAACTGCTAATATATAGCTGTTGATATAGTAATTAAGATACGGCGAACAATATGTAGCTGATGGTATTAATATATTAAGAATAATGTTTCTTAGAGTGGGTTCTTTTGGAAGTAACTCTTGAGATACAACTTCGGGACGTAAATTTAAGGACACTGTTACAAGGATGTTTAGAGATGTATTCAGATGTAACTGCCAAAACAGTGTTGTTACACGACTATTAAGTATACCTACTAGAATTTATTTGTTACAATGTATCTGATATGGTTGTTAGAATGTAGTTGTTATGTTGAGGCTGTTATGATGTAGCTGATATGGTTGTTAGAATGTAGTTGATATCTTGAAGCTGTTATGATGTAGCTGATATGGTTGTTAGAATGTAGTTGTTATCTTGAAGCTGTTATGATGTAGCTAATATGGTTGTTAGAATGTAGTTGTTGTCTTGAAGCTGTAACTATTAGTAAGCAGGGACTAGGTCAATTTCATAGGATGAAATTGTTGTGATATATCTTTAGCATCAGGACGTATATACTGGTTGTATCTACCAGTACAACCTGGTAGGATGAAGCTGTAAAATGTAGATGTTTGGAAGCATATGCACTGCTGTGATATATCTTTTGCGTCAGGACGTATATACTATATAAGGACGTATATTTGCTGTGATATATGTTTTGCGTCAGGACGTATATACTATATAAGAACGTATATACTGGTTGTATCTACCAGTACAACCTGGTAGGATGAAGCTGTAAAATGTAGATGTTTGGAAACATATGCACGGTAGAACGAAGGCTTTAGAATATAGATATTATATCATAGCTGTGGTAGTACTGAATATGCTGTATATAAGTATAGTAAATGTTCTTGTGACATCAGACGATTTCTTTGTTTCCTTTCAAATAAAATGATCAACCAGTGTGCCAGCTATAGGATGTTCTGGTTAAAAACGTAAAAAAAAAAACATAATGAGTGTTTTAGTGCAAAGCTATACAACAGACCTTTTAATGTTATAAGCCCTAAAGCTTACTAAGACATAACACATATTAGAACGGAACTTGCTTGTATGAAGCTGCTACTAGGAATCATTGGAATGTTAGATTAATCTGTTTAGACCGTAGCAGTCGCGATGATTATTATGAAATAGAGGATAAACTAAAATAAGTTCAATCAAGAAACTCGTCTCTGCTCTCAAAGAACTGGTTTCATTTTAAAAGCTAAAATAATTTATGTAACTTTCAGTTAATACTTTCAAGTATAATTCACTTTCCATACAGTAAAGTTTGCCTTATAACTTTATGATGGTAGGTTTAACAATTTTAATGTCGATAGTCATAAATTAACAGAAAATATATAAATATATATCCAAAGATGTATGAAAAGGCCATCAAAAATTTAATCTCTTTGAAAACAAGTCACCAAGAAACACCTTTGGCAGAGTAGTATCCAAATCCATTAGGTTTCATAATACAAAGAGCACAAGAGATAGGCAAACTGTAGTGAGTACGTTTCTTTGTTCCGATCACCTTTGAGTGGCTGGAGATAATATAATTTACAAGACTTAATGTTGTCCAGAGCAATGTGGTTCATTCGACTTCAAAAAATGAAGAAATGCGATTAAATATAAGATTTTTGTTTTATTTTTTTACATGGGAAACGTATGAGCTGTAAGTTGGACCTATTATTTTTAAAAACAATCTTTTATGTGACGACAAGACTGATATTTGTGTTAGATACTCAGAAATTCCAAACCCAGTTACATTTCATTGTTCTTTCTTCCGCGTGAAGTTTATTTTTACTAAAACAGCTCGTTTTAGTAATTACATTAGTTTTCATTATGTAGATTGTAACTAAGAAACGATAACGAAGTCGTTCTCTTTTACTTTTCTTTAAATACAAAGATGAATCACTGAAACCTATAAAGTTGGTTAGATTTCTCGTCGTTCTGTCTTTAGACAATGTAACTCATGTATTCTACAAGGGAAGTCAATCATGGAAATTATACAGCAAGAAAAGGGAGCATTCACTAGCATAGAGAAACCAATACCCTGAAGGTAGGAAGTAGCGACCCTTCCAAAGCTAACAACTGAATTATTCATAGCCTACGAGGCTGTAAATATCAAAGTCAATTGAAGAGAGCGGTTTATCAGCCAGAAAAATTGTTGTTTCTACGAGCACCGCATATTTTATCTTATTTTATTTTTTAGCCGAGTGATAACAGTGACGAAACTCAAATTGTTTTGTACATTTTTCGTTACGTCATAAAACACTGTTATTAATATATTAAGTAAGTCCAGATTAACTTTAAGAGTGAATAGCAGCATTAAAGATAAATTTAATTTTTGTCCACGAGAAAAAATCACTAAGTGACAATTTTTATACAAAAAAAATATTATTTGAGTCATAGAAAAATGAAAAGACTAGTCCTATGTATAATTAGAATATATTTTCTATATCTTGTAGAGGATGTTTCAGATGCTCATATTAAAATATCTGAAGTCGAGTCATTAAGTTAATTTCTAGATTATCTTCTTTTTTCATGACTTTGACCTGTGAAAGAAGGTAAAGGGCCAAAAGACGAGTTATCGAGCTTAATTGTGTGGAGTAGGTCGTTATTTTTAGAAGGATTACTTCCTACTCAACGTTATGAATTTCAAACGCGGAATATTTTAAAGTAATAATCGCTCCGGGCTCTTGTAGCTTGAGTTAGGCTAAAGCTGATATTATGTTGTTTATTACGGATTCATTCTAAAATTAATTTTAACTTATAGATTCAGTGCAACACATGCAACTATCAAATGATCGCCTTATGAGTTTGGTTATTTCACTTATTTCTTCGACTAAAATAATTATATTTTAAAACCTGGAGAAGTTCAAGATTTGGAGCTTCTTCTCTCGATTATTACGCCTGTCCAAATAAACGTAGACTTTCTATTTAATCTAAAATAATCTGTTGTATTGTTTAAGTTTATTTTCGATTTATATTTATACAATAATTTT
Source organism: Limulus polyphemus (assembly GCF_000517525.1). Taxonomy (NCBI): domain Eukaryota; kingdom Metazoa; phylum Arthropoda; class Merostomata; order Xiphosura; family Limulidae; genus Limulus; species Limulus polyphemus. Next base: position 187,993 of record NW_013665875.1, on the reverse strand, counting down.
CTTGTGGTTATTTGTTTCGCCACTGACTCCGTTCAGCAATATAAGTATTAAACAATTTATCAGTTTTAATTAAACTAATTTCAGTTGAAAAAAAAAACAAAGAACATAAAAAATGAAGTATTTCTGCAAATAAATTGAAAACATAAAAATGTCAAAAATTACGGTTTGAATTCTGGCTCAAGGGTTCATTTTATATTCACAGCAAAGCTTCCTAACAATCACAAAAAAGCCTCACCCGAGACACAAAATGTGTGCATGACACTTTTGTTCTGTAATTCGGATAAATGTTATGCTCAAGTGGTTTTGTGTTATTGTGACATAACAGTCAACTACTGATTTATGAAACAAACATGTAGCGCATGGGGTATATTACAGTTTTATTCTCTGGTAGGTTATGAGACGCTCTTATAAGGCATGACAGTTTACTTCCATCATTAGGTGTGGCCCCATACTTTTGTTAGGTTTTTAAGGCTCTAGGTAGACGCAATTCATCACGATCCCTCTTTGCCAGCAAATTAAGGTGACTGTCAGTGATTCTGTAGTCTGGAGAGTTAGAACAGAACATGTAATCAATGAGAAGCTTGGATAAGGGTATTTGCTAATAAATTGGAACCTTCCCTCCAGTTGTCCCCACCCGTGGAAGAAAGAAAGGAAAGACTAGCTATTAAGCCCGAGTCTCCACCCTGTTGGCCGACCGACATTAAAACTTATCAGAACTTCTACAAAGTCCACTTACAAGGTCATTAGCCGTGTATTATGCGATCACTGATGATCAATAACCCTAAGGGCTTTAAACACATAACTGCTATATCAAAACATATTTATATAAGAATGAACATTTTGCATAATATTTCTATTTTACGTCACTCAGTGACTAGCTTATATGTTGTATTATTATTTTATATCTGTTTCTCAAGACCTTATTCCCATTTAATTGAGCATGTAAGATTTAGTGTGAACGCTTCCAAATAAATAATGGCCTACGTGCAGCAATTATACTACAGAAACACCCATTTTGATAACACGTAAAAGTAATGCTATTGTGTTTTCTGTAACATGGTGGCAAATTACTGCCGGGAAAGGATTTCAGGTCGAAACCTGTGTATATGAATGCAGTGTGCTATCTAATAAGTCGTCAACGCGAAATTGCATTTATGAATATAGCTTGGCTTCGTAACAAAATATAGTTCACGCCCATTTAGTTTTATTCAACTGTAAGAACACTTGGGTTTTCATCCACCCACATATACATGTCTGATATGAAAAGATGAAAAAATATATAATCCAGGAAATAATTTGCCAAAGATGCAATTGGCAACATTTGAAGTGCATTGTTAATTAATGAAAATTGAACAAGTTTTTATACTTCGAAACGTGGTATCATGTTATGCCCTCCCCATAAATATTCAGTATTTCAGGTTCCGTCACACATGACAGACAACAATAAATGTAGTCAAGTATTATTCAGGTTCCGTCACACATGACAGTAGAACAATAAATGTAGTCAAGTATTATTCAGGCTCCGTCACACATGAAAGTAGAACAATAAATGTAGTCAAGTATTATTCAGGCTCCGTCAAACATGACAGTAGAACAATAAATGTAGTCAAGTATTATCCAGGTTCCGTTACACATGACAGTAAAACAATAAATGTAGTCAAGTATTATTCAGGTTCCGTTACACATGACAGTAGAACAATACATGTAGTCAAGTATTATTCAGGTTCCGTTACACATGACAGTAGAACAATAAATTTAGTTACGTATTATCCAGGTTCCGTTACACATGACAGTAAAACAATAAATGTAGTCAAGTATTATTCAGGTTCCGTCACACATGACAGTAGAACAATAAATGTAGTCAAGTATTATCCAGGTTCCGTTACATATGACAGTAAAACAATAAATGTAGTCAAGTATTATTCAGGTTCCGTCACTCATGACAGTAGAGTCTTGATTTTAGATTATAATATGCTTTTGGAAACGTCAGAACAGATTATTTGCAGTAATATATAGATTCTTCGTCAACGTATATTCTACTGTTTCTCTGATATATATTTTTTTACTAGATGAAATGATATTACAAATTTTAGGTCTTATGTTTCCTCGCATAATTTTCTTAGTAATTTTAATAGCTAGTGTGAAAATGATTACTCATCACACAAAAATAATCAAAAACTGGTGTTTCGAATAATGTGTTACAGAAGAACGCGGTTAAAACATAGAGCTTCTGGCACTTTACCATTTACAGAGATCACACACTTTCTAAAATGAAGACTTTGGGTTTCACATTAGGGACGTCTAGGGTATATATAGGCTTTATGTAGCTTCAAAACAAATAAACAAGAAAACTTTTAGTAAAGTTCTCTTAATACACTGATATTACAAACGGATACTATGTGTTTTTCCTGATCTCCATCATTCACATTATAAAGGTGTCATGCCTCTCTAACAGTTGCTTTTTTATTCAATTAATTAACATCTGTATACATCACAGAATATGAAATACACGAGATAGTCAAATGAATGCTGAGAATATTATTTAAAAATCTAATGAAACACGATATTAAAACTTATCATTTGTATCTTTTAAGGTATGGGACAAAATATAGACGTTTAAGGTCTCGATTATAATATTTAATAAAAAACATTTATAATCATTTATACATTTATGTTTATACAGTATCACATTCACCCACTGCTTTAAAATTGGAACGTGGTGTATCAAATAATAGCATCAATCTGTCAGACACCACATGTAGTCCACCCAGGAAAGACCAGAAAAGGAGATACTTTAAAGGTTGACAATAAATAAAAATAGAAAGGAGTAAGGGAATTACAATCACGTTTAAGTGACATAACTACCACAAGACATCAGCATACAAAATTTACGTTTTCGAACAACTAAACTTTTTCTTATACATGACAGTTACATCGAGTAACAGCTGTATCAATTGTGGAGTCTTCTTTTAAGGTGAGAACGTCTTTCTGCAAGTTACCAAAATCTTGTATCTTTTTATAAAACGTAGTTTAAGCAGTGAGTATAGATCATGTCAAATCAATAATCAACATTGGAATATAAATATGGATAGTTATGAAAGAAATGTGAACATTGTTTATTTGTGTATTGTTAAGCACAAAGTCACACAATAGATTATTTGTGCTGTGACCACCACGGGAATCGAAACTCGATTTTTAGCGTCTTAAGTCCAGAGATCAATTAGACAATGAAAAACAGAGATAACCACACAAAACGTAATATAATGAACTTAGAAATACAAATGGAATTGTCAACCCTATGTTGTCTAAAAATAATTTAGTTTTACATTGTTGAAACAGTTTTTTTTAAACCTCCAGGCTGAAACACAGTTTGTACGAATAGAAACAGTAATTGTTTAAATAACAGGAAATCTCGTCTCAGATAGCATCGTACTAGAAGTACACCTGGTAACAAGAGTTTCGTAGATTTCAGTAACATATCCGCTGTATCCTTAGTCAACGCCAGAACGTAAAGCATATGACAGCTTGGCACAAGAAAGGCGTTGTTGGATTTTTAGTAATGTTTCATTTTTAGACTTTATCTCGGCCATTAATCTCTACCAAACTGCCTGTCTTCATTACTGTCGGTCCCTGAAATTTTAATTGCTGATGACGTGATAATGACTTTTTGACATAGTTTTTCAGTCAGAAGTCTGTCATGAGATGGGCATACTTGTATCAGTTAGAGAACTTTAGTAATTAAGTTAGCATCTGAAAAGAAACAATTAACTACGTCTCAAGTTCTTTCTTGTCACAATATATAACATAACAATCCCAATCCTGATATTATCTGTGATTCCCAAATTGTTTAGCTATGAAGAGATGCGCATTTATTGCATGATATTTTCCCATATGTTAAAACGACAGAGTCAACTGGTAGATACTTCACACTAAGAACAATGTGCTGAGGAACATTGTTAGATTAATCAATATATGCTTATGATACATGTCTTAAGTACTAAGTACTCATCCTTTTCCAGTCTTTAGTTTTATTCAACATTCGATACTACACGCACAGTTTACGTTTATGGAATAGAAATTAAAATTCACGAAGTTACGTCCACCGTCTTGCTTTAGCGTGCCTAATAGAACACTATATAGACCTAGCTAGTGAGCGATGTACGTTATGTATTAGAAGGGTACATTATCTAAGATATACGTAAATCTTTGTAGCACGAGGCTACAACATCTAGAATATGAAAACCAATTCAGCACGAAATTACATTACATTCGACACATGTTAACCATTTTAGCACGAGGTTACATTATCTTAGATATATCTAAACCTTTAACCCTTCGTTTGCGGCTTGTGTAAATCTGCCTACCACCACCCCATGTGCAAAGATTCGGATTTTTTTTGGCGGGCCATTCAAAATGTTGCTCGCAAAATACTTGCATCATATGATATTAACCTAAGTCGCCTGAGCTAGCATCATATGATGTCAACCGCAGTTGTAGGGTTAAATATATATATATATATATACATATATGTATTATGTTTCGTGAATGACGATGTATATATATATATATATGTGTGTGTGTGTGTATTATGTTTTTCGTGAATGGCCAGGAAATCATGATAGTTCCGGCAATTCTTGGTTATGTGTAATTACACATTTACTATCAATCAAGTCAATTTTATTCATTGTTTGTGAAAGTACTATATCGGTAAAAATGTTTTGAAAAATAATGTTTCTCGAACAACGTCATGTATATTGCATATGTAAAAGCAACTGACCAGATGAACTTATAGTAACCTATAGTTACTTCGACTGGTGATTTTAAGAAACATTATAATTAAAATGTTTTTACAAGAAAAAACAAAACACATCTAAATCCTGTTAAACTGATGGATTGATCAGATTGATTTTAG
>NW_013665875.1:135772-182490 GCF_000517525.1 Limulus polyphemus | reverse complement strand
ATGTTACTCGGGGAGCCTGCTGGAAGGGAAAATAAGACTCCCACATTTTTCTGTCACCAAAAACAGTTTTCTTGCTTTTGGGAAAGATATGTAGTAGATAGAAAGGTTAGAGACACTGTGAATACCCATAAACATTATTGTACCTTCAACCAACAACCTGGACTTCATCCAAAACTACAAGCTTGAAAGGCCGTTGACACTAATACTGTATTTGCAAAAACCACGAAAACAGCTTGTTTTAACAGCGAACAGTATATTTCCTTCGTTAATGTTGAAACATGAAATGTTCAGTTTGGTTTCAGTTAATTATTTAATCCTCTCAACAAGAAATAAACAAAGCCGTTTCTAGAGGTCTCTCTTTCGAAATCCACAAACGACTAAGAAAGAGTGTGAAGAACATGATCAAACATGATTTTCATGAATCTAACATTGATATTGCTTTCAAATATCATGACAAAGTGAAACAGTGCAGATAAATTTATGATATTTTTCTATCATAATTCTACCTTCCATAACTAAATATATATGATCAATTTTTACCTTTAAATTATTTTACTTGTGAAGTAGATATTGTCGTGTGAAAAGTAGTATTAGGGCTATAGACTTTATGGTGACACAGGACTATCTGAGCTATTCGCCTGTGGATAAACATTCCTTTGATAACTATATTAAATGGCAACTGTGCATATGTATAATATAAAAAATTAAAAGTAATACAAAATTAAATAGTTGCACAACAAATAACATTTATTAAAAACAGGGCACAACCATAAAAGGAGAGACTCTACATGTTTTTAGAGCTTTGACCAGTTTTAATAAATTTTATTTATTATGCAACTATTTACGTTGCATTGTTTTAATTTTTTAATATCATTCTTCTGATACTGCTCCTGTGGGATTGTTAGAGGTTGATGGGAGATACCTTAGTTACCAGGTTTTCCTGAGGTATAGAATCCTGGTAGTAGCCAAAGGCCTCGTTGGCATTGGATATAACAGATGTTGTTTATTTGACATATAAAATATCCTACTTTGCTTTCTTTCATTCAGAGTTCTTAGTATCAGTGTGTCCTATATTTAAACCGTCACGAGTAAAATATTTTTGTGTAGTTTCAGCCAATGAGTATATTTGTTTCGAAATCTATTTCTCTAAATTCAGTTCTTAAGTTTAGTTTTGCTTTAAATCAACTTGTAATTTAATCAGCTCGCTTTAATTTACTCTTCAGTTGTTATAGTGATCTCCGTATATGCTAACCCTATGTTTTGTATATAATGTATAAAAAATTATATTTTCTTGATAGACAACCAGTTGCGTCTCTTTTGTTTATCGCTTAAACCTTTCAGTCTTTTCATACCAACTAAATAATTCTATTCCCCTCATGATTCTAGCTATCTGTTGGCTAGTTTTTCCTAAACAAGAATACTACAGTGGTAGTTAGATAAATTGCTTTGATGCTGTGATCAGATTTAGTCTGAGTGAGAACTGTGGCAGGTTATCATTAAGACATTGCTGAAACAAAGCATTATGACACATTGTAGAAGGTCTATTTGGCACCCCAATCTACCAATATTTAGAACACAATAGAGCATGATGTGTAAAATAAAGAATAGGAAGAGCAACCGAAGTAACCAAATACAGTTTGGTCGCAGTTTGCTATACAATAGGTTGAAGGGCAAGTTTTACAGGGCGTGAGTTATGGCTCGAGCAGTAAGGGGACACATATTACTTTGCAGTTAATGTCCATGAAAGTCTATTTCCAAAATTACATGGTTCAAGAATCTAACAATTTGCTCTAACTCCCTGTCATTTTGATACTGAGTGATATTTTTCCATCATAACATAAGTTTCTGTAAACTAAACTTTATAAAGTCACAATTAGTGTTAGTCTTTAAGAAACTTATATCTTTAAAAAAAATGTAAGGGAAAGAAGAACACTTTTAAGAAATGATTTTGGCTCAGATGATTAAATGGAGGAGATTTCAGTTAGAAACTGGGCGTTACAATAATGATAGTGGTGTCTACCAGCAGTTCTAGCCTAAGGCAATAGCCAATTATCTTCAACAGCTGGTTTCTACCAGCAGTTCTAGCCTAAGGCAATAGCCAATTATCTTCAACAGCTGGTTTCTACCAGCAGTTCTAGCCTAAGGCAATAGCCAATTATCTTCAACAGCTGGTTTCCACCAGCAGTTCTAGCCTAAGGCAATAGCCAATTATCTTCAACAGCTGGTTTCTACCAGCAGTTCTAGCCTAAGGCAATAGCCAATATCTTCAACAGCTGGTGTCTACCAGCAGTTCTAGCCTAAGGCAATAGCCAATATCTCCAACAGCTGGTGTCTACCAGCAGTTCTAGCCTAAAGCAATAGCCAATATCTTCAACAGCTGGTGTCTACCAGCAGTTCTAGCCTAAGGCAATAGCCAATGTCTTCAACAGCTGGTGTCTACCAGCAGTTCTAGCCTAAGGCAATAGCCAATATATTCAACAGCTGGTGTCTACCAGCAGTTCTAGCCTAAGGCAATAGCCAATATATTCAACAGCTGGTGTCTACCAGCAGTTCTAGCCTAAGGCAATAGCCAATATCTTCAGCAGCCATCTCGGGGAGGAGCTGTTTGACATTGTAACAGAAATAGATATAAGGAAGACCATGACCAGATAATGTTAACATACAAATAGATATAAGCTCACCTCAGGAAGAACCATGACCAGATAATATTAATAACAACATTGACGTCAACAATTATCAATTCGTCTATGTCAACCTCGACCATAGTCATCATGTCATTGTTCAAGAATACCTATGGACTTTCACTGTTGTAATAAACTGTGTTTTCACCAACTTAACTTTTCTAGCCTTTTTTGCTAGTGTACAGCTGCTAAACTCAAGCTGCTCTCTAATCAGAAATTGGATGCTTTGAACTCCATGAAAGATCAATAGACTTATACTAACCCCAGAATAGTCAAGGAGCAGCAGCAGACACAGTAAGGACATCTTGATCCACGGAAACTTTCAAAGATTTCAAAATCTAGTCCATAATGTTTCTACAACAAAAAGTTATTAGTTTTCACCCTGGCGAGCTTTTTCCACTCTACTCATTGAAACGACAGCAGGAGACCTTGGACCAATGCAAGTATTTTTCCTATCATTTCTTACTTTCAGCTTAGGCTTTAAGAGATACTGGTAAGTTTTTATTACTTCACGTCTTTTATTTTTTAATTTATATGTAAACCTAGTAGCCCATGCGTATGGTTTCTGTTTATAGACTAATTTGAGTACTCTCTCTCTATCATGTTATTCTATTAGTAGCCATATAAGTTTTATCTATTAGCTGAAAGTAACTGTAATGACAAGACAGATTCCTAATTTCTGATGTGATTGTGATTATCTGTTGTAATATGTAGCTAAAATAAGATTAAGCGTTTGTTTATCTTCTTGATGCTGTCATATTCAGAGTTAATATGTTTATATATTGCTTGTAAACACTCTGGTTATGCAAACCTTTGACAGAGAAATCTGTATTGCATGTAAGATTATCCAATTTTATAGTTTTTTTTTAGCTCCCTATAAAGCTATTGATTTTTAAGAATCATTTTGAGCAGTATCATGTGATCTTAAAATGTGAACTCGGTCAGAAATTCAGTAACATGTTAGCCTATTACAGAAAGCTTTGTTTTCGAGTTAATCGGTCTGACCAGATTTGGTTATGGATCGATCAGTGTATAAGAGTTCAGCATTAGCTTCAATTTTGTAACATGATTGCCGGGTTCCAAGTAAAAGATTACAATGTAGTTGTGCACTTGATTTGTGAATGATAGCACTGATGGATTGTTCATGCTTTGATTTGTGATAATTACACTACATTCTTCCGAACTGAATTCCCTTTAATAATTTGTACTGCACTTTGAAATAATCCAGTGCTTTACTTGAGTTTTTACTTAACTATTTCATTGAAGATTATAATAAGAAGTTTTTGCTTCTGGATACTAAGAGCTTAAAGTATACATTGTTCGTTTATTTAGTTTACGATGATCTATTATGTTAGGGTATTGGTTACTATAGTTACCGATTTAAGTGCTGAAATGTGATGTATGTTGAAATTATTACGTAAGTTTGGGAGTTTTTCTCAGATTATACCTAGTTTAAACTAAGCTCTAACATTCTGTAATAGTGTTTTTAGTAAATTTTGCTACCAGTTTAACTGTACTTTAAGTTTATATTTTGAATGTTGTATAAAAGTTGCATACTGCTTCTCTATATATCGTGGATGTCAATAATTTCTTCTCCCAAGGCTGTAAACATTTCTTTTACCTCGAGGAACCTTCTTCTGTGGAGTGTCTTGTGTAAAATAAGGATTAGTAACTAAGACGTTTTACCACAATGTTGGTAAAGTTGTTGTCAAATGTTTGACTTCTTTGCCTGCTTTGAAATGTGTTTGTTTTGATATGTTTTACTTTAATGATATTTGTTGCTTAATTGATTTAACTTTCAGTTGCTGTAATTGTCGTAGAAGCTTGAACGTCTGATTTAGATGTAAATAAGAATCACTATAACTGCAGCAACAATATAAGTTTAGGTTAAAATTGTTTATATTTCACCTATATCATACTTCTATAACTACCTCGTAATGATGTAATTCAAGTTAAAATTGTTTATATTTCTCCTACATCATTCTATATTTTCGTAATGTATGTAAAGTGAAAAGCTTCTAGGTGAAAAATTTCTTGGCAAATCACAAAACTATACCTAGTTTTTGCTTTTAACTATTTTATAGGCTACACACACACACGGCCACCCTCAAGAACAACAATGGAGACTGAGAATTTAAACACATAGATAAATAATGGAAAATTAATGTATATTTCATATTCTGGCCCATCATGGTTAAATTCACACATTTTCCGAAGGTATCGCAAAGTGTTTCTTAAATATTGTCAAATAATGGCGTTAATGGTTCTGATAAAAAGCTCATTTTTGTAATTTCTAAAAGTAACTGAATCCAGAAACACTACAGATGTAATGCTTGTTTATCTCGTTAACTTAAGCTCTCTACATTTCTTTACGTGCGCAATTTCTTTATTTTAAATATGCGCATTCTTATTTGTATAACGATATTTTATTATACTTGAGAAAAATAACAATACGCTGATGATATCCATATGACAATGTCGGTAGGTTATATTGTGGAAATGTTTGGCGATCTTTCAATTTTACAGAATCTCTGTTTGCAGTGAAGAAATTACAGAGACCACGCCTATTTTCTTCCACATTCCAGAGTGAAGAGAATGGTAGAACACTCAGTGTGCACCTTACGTAATTCCTCGAGCATCCGACTGTTATTTAGGTCATTTTTCCATGTCCTATTTAAAACAAATAGATATACAAATACTTCCTTTTTCACAGTCGTTAAAAAATATAACCCTTTCCACGATGCTTTCAGTTTGTAAAACAACAACAAAAACGTTTAATTTTACATAGGACAATACCAGTTAGGCGCCGAAGATCCTACACAAATCCATATTATTGAAGGCCTAAAGCTTACTTCCTTGAGGGATAAGATCACAAACATGTCTAGTTTTCTAGCTTGATTTTCTTATTTTTTTAGCATTTTCTGCTGTTTTTTTAGTAACTGGTGAACATTAAATTCTACATTACCTGTAATTTAGGAAGATTTAGCTATATGATTCTGGAGACTAAACTTACCAAAACACATTTTCTCTGAAATGATCTCATTATTCACTGCAACATCAAAGTATCAATTAATTGTTTACGACTTTCTGGATCCCTTAGCAATCTTCATCGGATGAAGGTTCCAAGTTATCTTCAAACCAACGGTTGTACACAGTTTTTCTAGCATTTTTCTTTTTTGTTATAAACAAGTATAATCTTGAACAATTCATGTTTCAGACACGTTAAATCTAATGCTCTTTATCAAACCTTATCACTAAACGTGAACTTCCTACAGCATACAAAGTACTGACTACGTACCTCTTATATGCTCGTAATAATTCATGAAATATTTTTTTAAAATGACTCTTTGTACCACCATAGCGTCCTATTATGATAAAAGATGTTTTCAGCAGTTATAAAATTTTACTATTTCCCCCCTAATTTTGAACTTTAGTTTCCATTAAAGATGTTAGCTATGAAGAGACTTGGTAAGTATTTCTATGCTAACTTGCCATCACTAATATTGTATAAACATACGATAATTATTGAACTACTGTTTAGAACAATTTGGTGAAAGTATATTCAAGCTTTGCATTACACAATAAGTGTTGTTACAATGGCGGTTTGAAGTATTTGTAAAATGGTCTATACGATTCTAGATCTGGTAGTCTGGAGATACTTGTAAATTGATCTATAAGATACTAAACCTAGTAGTGCGGGGTACTCGTAAAATGATGTATACGATCCTAAGTATGGTAGTTTGGGTGTATTTGTAAAATGGTCTGTACGATCCTAAGCATGGTAGTTTGGGTGTATTTGTAAATTGTAACCTTTGTTGTTAATTACTCATTCTTACGTCTAGTTTACATTACAGTCATAAATTGTAATTTTAGTTTCATCTATGCTGTAAAGCGGTGTCTTTGTGCCTGTTGTTTACTTCTTTTTTGTCTATGACAAAAGTTTTCCAATTTCTCGACCTCCGATCATTGAGAAACTTTCAGGAGTTCTTGGGTATGTCTAAGTGGGACTCTAAAACCCTCAATTTATTCATTGTTCTTATTTTTATGAGTTTGATAGCCGTTAAAATTTTTCTCTTGATATTTGCATTGTTGCCAGCGGAATGACGCACACTTACGTTGCCCTGCTTATGAAGTGATACCAACTATGTTCGAAAAAAATGCGGCGCCTGGCGCTGGTACCCTTGCTAGATTTTTTAATGTGACATAAAATTCCTTTTCTATTGTTGCTAAAGCATTTATCAAAAATAATCTTTCTAAAAATAATTAACAATTTGTAATATATATTAACCTTTATTATTATTATCACATCAAACCACATAAATATGTCACGAATTCATTCCTTGTTCGATAATAAATATCACTGACGATGTAAGTAATTAGTTTTTTACTGCTAAGATTCTGCATTAGAGTATTGTAGAACTTGTAAATCTTGTCTCATTTTAATATGAAAATATTATATCTCAGAGCCTTCTGTTTGAGTTTTGAGTTCTGTTCGGGCCCAAACAATATATAATTAGCGCTGCATGTTACACAATTAGATCTATGGCGTTATATCATCGTGGAAATAAAATAATTTTAACGTTCTCTAATTGGATATTTATCACATAATACGTTAATATTTTGTGTATTCAAATGTTTAAGTGAATTATTATTGAAATCTGTCGGTCTGTCTATCTACCTACCTCTTATTTATTGTACCAGCATTTTATTTGATAATTTAACTATCTGCTAATATTACGAGCATTTTATTTGATTATATAACTATCTGCTAATGTTACGAGCGTTTTATTTGAACATTTAACCAGCTGGTAATGTTACCAGCATTTTATTTGATTATATAACTATCTGGTAATGTAATTTTATAGGCCTATAAAATAAAAATTTTGCATATATATATATATATATATATACATCTAAGTAATTTTACAGTTCACTGGCTTTTTCACATGGCTGACTCTGTTATAATCAGTGAGAAGAGCACACTAGATATTCTGAGTAACTTGCTACACTCCAGCTGGAAACGTCCTAATCCCCAGGAGATCCATGAAGAAGATGGCTTTAATAACACTTTTCATACATTAAACACAATATACTAAAGTTTACAACTACATATGAAACTGACATGAATAACAGTCGAAATCTCTTACCTATATTTCTAAACTTATGGACAGTTTTGGAAATCAAATAAACAGTAAGATGTTTGGGCAACACAGGTAAGTCCATTGTGTAACATTGTATTTAACAACAAACAATCAAACAAACTATTGTGTAGTTTTGTGCTTAATAATAGAACATATTTTTTTACATCATGAAACAACATTTAACTTCTTAAAATATCATGAATTTGTGGTTGATTAAACCGCTATGTAACAAAACAGAAGTCGAACACGGCGCTATAATAATGGAGGGTTGAAAGGTGACATATAAAAGTTATAAAGATGCTATAACAATGGATGGTTGAAGGGTGACATATAAAAGTTATAAAGATGCTATAACAATGGATGGTTGAAGGGTGACATATAACACTTACAAAGATACTATAATAATGGATGGTTGAAGGGTGACATATAACACTTACAAAGATACTATAACGATGGATGGTTGAAGGATGACATATAAAAGTTATAAAGATGATATAACAATGGATGGTTGAAGGGTGACATATAACAGTTATAAAGATACTGTAACGATGGATAGTTGAAGGGTGACATATAACACTTACAAAGATACTATAACAATGGATGGTTGAAGGGTGGTTATAAAAGTTATAAAGATAGTATAACGATGGAGGGTTGAAGGGTGACATATAACAGTTATAAAGATGGCATAACGACGGAGGGGTTTAAGGGTGACATATAACAGTTACAAATGAATAAAAGCCCTACAAAAGAGCATTCGGGCAAAAACCACTTTAAAAAGCAAGCTTATTCTTGAAATAGCACTCAAGACCTTCCTTTTCAATAGCTATGACCACCCATACATTGATAATAAACAAAATAAGTGATTTCACGATTGTTAGACCAAATCAAAATTTGTGTATTTGTTCATATTATGAATATTATTGTTTCACAAGCTTACACCAAAATCGGCTGGGTATTTTGCACCAAAACCTAGACAGATATACCATATGAAATGCTGCAAACGTTCATGATCTATTGTAAAGTTGATTTATTAGTAAATAATAGACGCGATGAGCGGTTGACTTTGTACATGACACGTGTTAAATGCGTGCCTGCACGAAATCTCAGGAACAAAGCCACCTACCCGGCTCTGTAGATAATCACTTTAAAAGACACGAACCTTTATTTAGAGCGATATTTTAGACGTATTTGTTTTATTTGAAAATGTTATAATGTTCAAAATGTTATACGCGCTTTGTGGGAGTTATGTTCATTGCTGTTCATTAACAAAGCCAACATACAAGATCATTAAAAATTGAGAATTTCAAATCCAGAAATATAGATTGCAATAAAAAAGTAAGCAAACAAGGCTAGAAATCTACAAATCCATATTATGACCCCACTATAAAATTATTGCAAGTGATATTTATTGTAGTGTGGGATTGCACAGGAATATTGCAAAACATTGAGAGAGTGCTTTTAAATTTAATTCGATCTCCTAATTTTGTTGTGCTGCGAAATTTTTTAAGTCTTTCACTTCCCGCCATCCAAAAATCCAATTTTTTCCTAGCGTGTGCATTAGTTGTAAGCTACAAGCATTTTGTTGTAAGCATTTTCTTGCGAATCATTGGAAACTACCTCGTGAAAGGTCCCCAAATTTGCAGTCCCATATCGTTACTCGAGTCGCTGTTGTTCATTGTTACTCGAGTTTGCTGTCTCTACGTAGATTTCCATGACTATATTTCAGAAAGTTTTAACAGTGGACGATTACCGTAGTACATTTCTCTACTCAGACGAGAGTATTGATTCTTTCTACTGTTTCTAATACTTTGCTGAAATCGTGAAATACGTGTTCAGTATTTATTACCACTGCATATAGAACTATTTCGTATAGCTACTGCTATTTTTGAATAGTTGGTACTAAGGGAGGGTTGTCAATAATCGGCAAATTACGCTAAGTGTGTCGCTGTTGTTTATTTTGCATGCATTGTTTTTATCGCCTTATTTTAGCAAATATTTGTTCCCAGCAGGCAGTTGAAGAACATAGACATGTATCATGTAAACTTAAGAAGGTGAGGATGTTACTGAGTCTGTTTATGTTGCATCAATCTGTGTTGTATTATCTTAAAATAAACATTATTCCATTCTGATGAGATTGATTGTTGCTGCTCGTCTTTTGTTACATTACACTGTGATATCGATGGAAGCCTGTCATTAAATATGTAATGATACAATTTTTGCTTTCAAGGTGATCCTTTGAAAACAACTTTACATTTTGTTTGTTGTAGTTGTATACCAGACCATGTGTTTTAATTTGTTGTACATTTGTTATATATTTTAAATAAGTTTAGTGTGGTGGTTGGGTAGAAAAGAAGCCAAATGCAGCAGTAAACTGTTAAAAAACGTGTGACATTTAACTGAACGCATAGGCACGTACTTAGCTTAAAATTTATTCTCTATAAATTGACATAAAAAACTAAAGAAACAGGATTAGTAAAAATTGTTAATTTACAAATGGAGAATAGGGATCGTCAAAAAAGTACAGAAACAAGTTGAATGAAAATGCAAGGATTATATTTTCAAGCCTACACCTAGGTACTAAAAAAGTAAATAAACAAGGCTAGAAATGGTGTCTACGATATTTTCTCAAGCTATAAATCCCTAATTTGACTCCATGTCTACAGTACTTATCAATTTTAGTAAAGTCAAAATAGGTATTTGTAGTTTGAAAAAATAATGTATACACTATCATTTACAGCTTTGTTTGTTTACTTTTTTGAGACCCTATTTGTAGTCTTGAAAATATAATCTTTGTATTTTGATTCATCTTGTTTCTGTAGTTTTTTGACGATCCCTATTTCTCCTTTTTAAATTAACAATTTTTACTATTCTTGTAACAGCTATACTGATCTTATAAAGATAAAAGGTTCAAGAGTGGTATATAACAGCTATGAAGATGCTATAACAACGGACGGTTAAAGGGTGATACATAACAGTTATAAAGATAATACAACGACGGAGGGTTGAAGATATATAACAATTATAGAGACAATATAACGACTGATTCTATAACGATGGAGAATTGAAGGTTGATATATAACAGTTATAAAGATAATATAACGACGGAGGGTTGAAGATATATAACAGTTATAGAGATCATATAACGACTGATGCTATAACGATGGAGGATTGAAGGTTGATATATAACAGTTATAAAGATAATATAACGACGGAGGGTTGAAGATATATAACAGTTATAGAGATCATATAACGACTGATGCTATAACGATGGAGGATTGAAGGTTGATATATAACAG
This sequence comes from Limulus polyphemus, assembly GCF_000517525.1. Taxonomy (NCBI): domain Eukaryota; kingdom Metazoa; phylum Arthropoda; class Merostomata; order Xiphosura; family Limulidae; genus Limulus; species Limulus polyphemus. The sequence goes on along the minus strand of NW_013665875.1, from coordinate 171,372 downwards.
TTATAAACAGAATAGAACAGAACAGAATATGTTGTTAACTATTTTTTCTTTGTTTGTTTTAAATTTCATGCAAAGCTTTTCGAGGAGTATCTGCACTAGTCGTCCCTAATGTACCAGTTATAGACTAGATGGAAGACAACTATTCAACACCACTCACCGCCAACTCTTGGAATACTTATTTACCAACGAATAATGGTATTGATCGTCATATTATAACGCTTTCATGGCTGAAAGAGCAAGCATTTTCGGTAACGAGGATTCGAGTTTGCAACCTCCAGATTGCTAGTCAAGCGCCTAACCACTAGGCCATTCTGCGAACTTACAACGCTAGAAACCAGGTTTCGATACCCGTAGTGGGCAGAACACAGATAGCCCATTGTGTAGCTTTATGCATAACTTCAAGCAAACAAACTAGGTCATGCCAGGCCTGTTGTTAATATGACTGACGCAGTTTGTTGCCTAGAGTAATAGAGGTCCATATTCATACTTCAGTCTTTCAGAAATAGAAGAAATAAATTTTAAAGTAATATTTTCATACAGTAAATTTTAAACTTAAGATGTTGCTTGATTGAAAAAATAATATCTTCGAGAAATAAAATCGTATTATTTGTATTGTCCTCAGAATCTAACATTTATAGCTCAAAACGTTTAGAAGAAAGATTTGTCAGCGTGGTTCAAACCAAAAGTTTCAATTGGAAATAATTCACTTTAAATGTTTTAAACGTTTAAATTGTCAATTAATTATTGTATTTATGGTATATATATATATACATATATACTGTCTATCTCAATCTTTGCTAAATAAGTTTTTTAATAATTTTGAGGAGATTGTAATTTCCCTGATTTGGACAATAGCGTGCAGTCAGGGTATAAGTGCTATATTTTAATTATTTCCTAGATAAGACTTGATTTCTTCTTCTCTTCCGATAAGTCAACCGTTAGTTAATACATTTACAATGCTGAAACCCGGGGTTCAATCCACTGCCGTGGACAGAGTGGAGATGACACAATGTGTAGTTTTGCTCTATAACAAGCAAACGCTCAGGTCTTAAACTTATAAAATTATGGGTTCATTTTTTAATTGCAAAAACAAAAATCTTCAACCACTTATTTGAATGTAGAAACTTAACTACCTGTACAAGCCGTCCCTAATTTTAAACTCCAGTGAAAGACTAGAGGAAAGGCAGCAAGTCAACACCACTCACCATCATCTCTTGGGCTTTACTAACAAATAGTGTGACTTACTGTCCCATTATAATGCACCCACGGCTGAAAGAGCGAGCATATTATGGGGACGGAATTCGAACCTGTGATCCTTAGATAGCGAGTCAAGTATCCTAGCCACCATGATGACTCTGTATTTGAGGATGAAAATCTATCGTGAACGTTAAAAAAAAGTCCAAAATTATAGAATCTGTAAACCAAGCGTTTCAAATGTTGAAAAATTACTTATTTAACAGCCACACATTCACAAAAAAATAGAAAATAAGTGAACAGGAAATAAATGAACAACTTCCTCTTGATGCAGTAGGTAACGAAACATTGTAACATAATGTGCATCATTTAGTAAAGCATGTCTGAAACAAAGAAGGTTTACGTTTTGAAATAATAATTTGATACACGGACATTAAGCAAGATAACACAATACTAATCTATTGAAACTGTCTTCTTATTTATTTTGAGACGTGAGTGGTGGAACTCCTGTAGTTATAAATCAACAGAGAAATAATAATGTACTTATACTATTCGAATCAGAGTATTTGTTTTAAATTTTAGGAGGTTTTTGTCTTTACAACAGCGACACTGCAATTATTGGATTTTTGTTCTTTTTTGATAGGTGTCTTTCGCGTTGGGAAAATGTTAGCAGTGTTCTTACTAATTAAAATCAAATAAAATGCTTAACCGAAAGTCCTCTTGTGAAGACAACAGAATAATGTTAGAGGTAATCTCACCCACTTCCCTGGTAATTAATAATGAAAACATTGATTAATATATTCTTTAATGTGTTATATATTTTAAATATGAATATATTATGTTTAAAAATATCATATTTTGCGTTTCTTTAAAGCTTCAAAATGGATCTAGTCCAATTAGTATTGAAGATAAAATTAAAACGAAAACGAAAGTCCCACATGTTCAAACAAAAGCTAATAAAATCAACGTCTGAGTTATATTCTAGCTCACGCGGCGTATCGGGAAACCTTCCTTCGTCAGGCTTCACTTGAGAATTAAAGAGCTTTCAAAAATAGAAACTATAAGTTTTATAAAACAACGCTTACATGGGAACGAAACCAAAACTTTTCAGAAATAATTTAAACAATAGTAAATAATGCAATATTGTAAGATCTGTTTACCCATGTAACAGAAAGTTAAATTGTGTAAAATTAATATATAATGGAAATAACTATGAAAATACATAATACACATGCTACAAGTGAAACACAATGAGAAATAACAACTAGATGACGAATTTATTAATGGTGCAGAATATTATCACAAAAAATAGAAAATAGAAACAAATTAACTGTATAATCCACTAATGTTTTGTATGAGAGCTCTTTGATTTAAACATTGTTTTCATGCTGTTTTTGAATGTACGATTGTGGAGTGTTGTTTCAAAGATCATGTATCACTCTCCACAATTCAACCACGTTGTTTGATTACCTATTGACAACTTCAGTTTTTACGTAACCCAAAAAATCTCAAGAATCTTCATATTGTGACGTTATGCAGGACAAGTCGTGGTTGTGAATATTCCATTGACTTATTTACTGCCAAGATATCATTTCAACACATTTGCTGTATTCTTGGGATAATTATCTACTAAAAAGTAAATCTTTTCTCAATGAGCCGTGTTTCTAAGGAAATGACATGACCAACCAGAATCTGTCTATACTTGTCAGCTGTCAGGGTTCCATCAATTTTATGTAGATCACCAACATTGATGGTTCGGATGCAGCCTCATACTTGTACTGGTCTGAACTGCGTTCCACTGTAGATGTGGAACGTGGTTTAGACCAGTACTTCTCAGCAGTAAAGAAAAAAAAAACTGTTTCTGATTGTGACCAATCAATTCGAACTTGAAATTATACAACAGAGCGTGAAAGTTTAAATAAAATTATAAAACAGAGCGTGAGTTTAAATAAAATTATACAACAGAGTGTGAAATTTTGAATAAAATTACACAACAGAACGTGAAAGTTTAAATAAAATTATACAACAGAGCGTGAAAGTTTAAATAAAATTATATCACAGAGTTGGAAAGTTTAAATGCAATTATACAACAGAGCGTTAGTTAAAATAAAATCATACAACAGAGCGTGAAAGTTTAAATAAAATCATACAACAGAGCGTGAAAGTTTAAATAAAATTATACAACAGAGTTGGAAAGTTTAAATAAAATTATACAACAGAGCGTGAAAGTTTAAATAAAATTATATCACAGAGTTGGAAAGTTTAAATGAAATTATACAACAGAGCGTTAGTTTAGATAAAATCATACAACAGAGCGTGAAAGTTTAAATAAAATCATACAACAGGCTTGAAAGTTTAAATAAAATTGTACAACAGAGTTGGAAAGTTTAAATAAAATTATACAACAGAGCGTGAAAGTTTAAATAAAATTGTACAACAGAGTTGGAAGGTTTAAATAAGATTATACAACAGAGTGTGAAAGTTTAAATAAAATTATACAACAGAGTGTGAAAGTTCAAATATAATTATGCAACAGAGTTGGAAAGTTTAAATAAAATTATACAACAGAGCGTGAAAGTTCAAATACAATTATACAACAGAGTTGGAAAGTTTAAATAAAATTCAATTACCTAAATTGCGAGTAAAAATTCAGTAGCGATTTTTCAATTGTTTATTTTCAGCTTCGTTTGGAGAATTAGAAAAATCTCCTACACCAGTAAGATACTTTCGTTTTCGGCTTTACCGATTACTTAGAACATATTGGTGGTTAGGTCATATCGCATTCACTTAGTGCGTTCCTAACAATGCTTGCGATGTCCTTGAACTTCAGATTAAAGTGTTCTTTTAAACGATCTCCCAGTCCTCTGATAGTCAACTCCACGTAAGCATCCTCAGACGTTAGATAACAAAATCTATAAGTAATACACGACTGTTGGAAAAATGGATTCTACTTTTAAGCTTCAAAAATTCTGAATTCTCAGTCGATGTCTAAATACACATTGAAGTGAACGTGTGGAACAGACTCTACTGATTATGGTGTTTATTATCTTCTTGGAGATTAGTGAATGTGGCAGGGAGATCATTACTTACTTGTAACTTCGGGACGTCATAGCTCAGTGACCTAGACAAAGGTAGTTGTTGAGTGACTTTATTGATGGTAAAGTCTTTAAATTTGTTCGGGAAGGAGTTATAAAAGATTTTAGTCTGAGTAGCTCTTTCTGTAAAATTTCACAGAAACTGGTGATTCGATGTGCACGGAACATAAGGTTTTCTGTGACATGAAGTGGAACAAAACTGCCAAAGTGAGTGTGCAGTCCGGTGTAGTTGGATTTTTCTGATAACATCCGATATTAGAATGTCTTTTTTTTATACAATTGTTTTAAGAACGAAAAGAACAAAGCATTGTTGACGTTCACAAATTAATTTAATGTTAACATGCCTAGAATTTAAATATTCTACAAATTTCACTAACTGATCTTCATTTTTGAATATTACAAATAGTTCATCAACATATCGACTGTAAATAAGCGGTTTCAGCTCAGTTGGACAATTCCTCAGCCAAGTATTCTGATGAAAACAGAGGAAATCGTTAGAGCATTAAAGGCTCTAAGCTCGACCCCATGCTGAATCCATCAATTCATTCATAAAATTCAGAAAATCAGGGTTTCTCGTGTCAGATTCCACCAACTGTCTCGAAAATTGTCTACATATTAACTCATTTTTTGTCTTTGAAAATAAGATTAACACAAAGGTTAACAGTCTCATCTAGGGGGAAGGTTAATGAGCAGGGATTCAATATCTGGATTGGGTAACTAAACATAATATCAAAACCTCAAGTTTCTTACATTATAAAAAACAAAAGTCTATTGGTGTAATTATGAAAAGTAAATTCAGTTAAAAACGTATATAAGGATTTGGAGAGTTTGTAGTTAAAAGAACCTATGTTTGAAACAATAGGTCTAGAAGTCTTAGGTGGCTTGTAAAGTCTGCCTGCGTGGGAACCAATTGGTCTAATGTTGTTGTAAGCATTATTCTCCAGGGCATTAGGTTTCTTCAAATTAAGCAAGAATCTAATCAGTCTGTTTTCTTTTGAAGATAGTTTAGAAAACATGTTAGCGTTACCTGTGTTACTTTGTCAATATAGTCAATTTTATTCCAAATGAACGTAACATTTCCTTTGTATGGTTATTGTTGGATTTAAGTGTGTCTGTGGGTATCTTTTCTTCTTTGCTGATGTTAAAATATTTATGCTAAAAGGTAAAGGAATGTAACCCAGAGAGGGCGATACTGCTGATATGTGATATACTGACATTAATGACATTTAGTTACAAAGTGGATAAACATCACAAGTTTTGAATATTCTTGATACAAAAGGAGCCATATAATCCTGGTGTCGAAGTTTTTCTGATACTAAAGGATATCTGAAACCCCTCGATAAAACCCGTTTCTCTACATGCCCTTGTGTAAAGCTAGATAAGTTATCCATAGCTTTACCCAGGAAATCTAGAAACACTTCCGTCTCTTGAAATGTTTTTGAGAACTGAAGTTTCTTCACATGATTAAAACGGTATTTCTTAAGTTCATTATTGTGAAAACACTCAATGAAATAATTCAATTGGATGAATTCCACTAGGCTGACAACACTCTCTATTTTGTGTTTTAAGTCCAGAAACTCGTTAAGTAAAGACTTTTGTACTCATACTTTAGATCAAATTTCAGAGTTCAAAACTTTGTGTTGAGTGTTTCGATATTGTTTCTCTTCCTTAAAAGTGATATTAATAGTTTTATAATTAAGAAACTTCGAAAACAAGTCAAACATTCTGAACTATCTTAAAATAATAAGAAGGGGGGTCTGTAATTATTTATCTAACAAACGTTTTCTCAAATTTACGAAACAAAATTTAAAAAAACGCACGCCATATCTGTATTTTAGGACAGTAGAAACCGATCTATCTTCACGAAACCTAAATATAATTAAGACCTTGAAAACAACTGCCTACATCTTTCTAAAATATTATTATATAAATACAGCAACCATTAACTTTGAAAGTTAAAACATTTTAAAACAATTATACGTGGTAATACGGAAAACATTTGTCGAAATAAAAACATATTATTGAATACAACCGACAGTCTTCAGTCAGTGTCAGTGTGTGTATAATTTCCAGAGTCGTATAAGCAAGTCACATGTTAAACCACTAGTATTAGGTAATACCATAAACAAGATGAAGACACAAAGGTAAGGTAGAAACAAAATGTTTCAAATGAACATCACTTTACTTGATTTATTTCTGGCTGTAACAAAATAAGGCCAAATTAATCGCACCTTCTTTTCAACCTAACTGTAATTACAACTATAAACAAATATTCAATTAGTTGGAACTTCAATTTAACCCAAATGCGGTATGGCAACATATCAGTCAAACCAGATGGCATCCATTATAAAGTGTTGCACTATCCCTTTCCCGCCTCTCTCGATAAAAAATTGGCTGAAGTAGAAGTTTTTTATATTTATGGCATCAGACTATTATCATCCCTTTTTCTAAATCCATTCAGGATGCAAAGATCTTTTTCTAATTATAATTTTGCTGCTTTGACTAGATATCTATGCAAAGTTCGGGTGAGGATGATTAATTGTAATCTTGTTCCGTTCCTCTGCTCCCCACCACCCAATGTAGTTTTCATCATAAATCATCTAGAAACAACAATCAGAGAAGACATTTTGACATCTTATTTCTTTTTCCATACCTTGAGAAGGCTTATGATACTATATGACACGACTTCCACTTTTAAGAACTGAATGATCATTTACCCATATTTTTCCATAATGTTTTAATAGAGCAATCGCTCGGGTCGAATTGGATGAACACTAACCTGATCTTTCACAGGACTATATCTTACATACATCAACGCCATCAGTGAGCAGCTTCATCCTACTGTTGCAAACAGCCTCTAGGTCAGCGATCTTCAGTTTTCCTGTTGGTCATCAAATATGAGTTACAGGGATTGGTAGCTCCAATCTGACCTCAACAAATTTAAAGTTAGTCACTGCAAACAGTATAAACTTTTCATCTTCTAAAAACCATACCAACCAGAAAAAGAGCTTGCGTCCTGATCCTAAGTTCCATAAAGGAAGCGCACAAATTCCTGTGTTAGTACTTCTTTTTAACATTAGGATGACTTTTATTCCACAGATTAAACTGCTAAAATTCAAGTGTACAAGGTCACTGAACATCTTCGACATCCTCTTCTCCACCGTGGAAATGAATAGATGTTAGGTGTTATAAGCTCAATAACTATCACGTCCTCGTTCATTTTCAGCTGGGCTGTAAGTCTCGTCTCTGGTCTACACCTTAACCAGAAATTCGGCATTGAAGAAGTTGGATCCTATGCATCATCAGAGGCTTTCTGTACTTTTTTAGTTTGTAGCTAATACAAAGAATCCTATGAATCTCAACTTCACTTTAGACATTTGGAACTTCTTTTGCAATATACCAAAAAACTCCAACTGTTGCCATGAGATCTCATATAGCAATGCGTTTTCATTCTTTTGTGAGATCTGCTTTTTGCAAATATGTGATTGAGCTCATAAAGAAGACATAAGGGTACGGTAATCCCGTATTTCTTAAGAAGACCACAGGGCTCTGTAACTCTATGGTTCGGCTTCCAAGTTATCTCAGGATTCTGCTACTTGTTTTAATAGTATTGATAATGTCTTTGCACTTCTATTCGATTGTTCGCATTTCTTTAGATTTCTTAAGACAAATACTTTATTTGACTTTTTTGTAAACAAGATAGATACTATAGTGTGTAATACTGTTCAATATTTTCTTCACTTAACATGTTAAAGATTAAAAAAATGTTTAAGTGCAAAAGCCTTCCATTGTGTGGAATGGAGGTTCTCAGAGAGAATTGTTAACTATTGTAAAATATGGTTCTTGAGAGGAGAATCTTAAAACATATTCAGAACGTTTCGTGTCTTTAATATCGCCTCTTGTATTAGTATGTACTAGATCACATCTAACATAATTTCACTCAAATAGCATAAGAAATAGAGCTGTCTGGTGTTCCATCTGCGTGATTCTTAGGTAAAAACTAACTTCCCATGTTCTCGTCCAATCAAACATAAAACGTTTTGTGTCTTTAATATACCTCTTGTATTAGTATGTACTAGATCACATCTAACATAATTTCACTCAAATAGCATAAGAAATAGAGCTGTCTGGTGTTCCATCTGCGTGATTCTTAGGTAAAAACTAACTTCCCATGTTCTCGTCCAATCAAACACAAAACGCTTTGAATATGTTTTAAGATTCTACTCTCACAGACCATGTTTTACAATGGACATAACTTATCTCTCTAAACCTCCATTCCACACAATGGAAGGCTTTTTGCACTTAAACATTTTTTGGACCTTAGAAAAACTTAAGATCCTCCCACACACACAAACACGATTCTCCGTCTTGCTGAGCTAGTTCTAAACCTAATCGAATTTTCATTTGATGGCATGCTATTATAGGTGAACTTGTGGTGTTGCTATGGGAACTAAAATGTGGCCATCCTTTGTTAATTTGTCTCTTGAGTATGTCGAAAAACAAATTTTCGAACAATTTACTGGTGAAACACCCACTACGTATGACAGATATATCGATGACGCTGTGTGTATAGCAATAAGGTATAGAAGGAAAAAAAACTAAAGAAATTTTTAGCCTTTAATACCACCTTTCATGCTGCACTCAGCACACATACAAAATTTCCATAAAAGTTTACCATTTTTAGATATCTGAAAATGACCATATATTACAAAACATTCCTGTCAACAATTTGAGAGGTTCCATCTACACTGCAGTAAAGAGTGGATCTATTTTTAGCTCCTAAGACTTCACTGGAAATGACAATTATGATTAGTTTCACTACTTTCCGATGTTGTCTCAAAGTGGAGGTCTACATACTCCTAAACAAATATGATAAATTTTCTTCCTTTTGTTTCGTCCGGCTGATTTTTTGTCACTTTGTGTTAGATGATGACACAATATTCTACGGATGAACTAGCCGGGCAGTTTGTGTTGTTTGTTTGTCGTTAGAGGGCTAATCCTTTCTTTACATGGTATCGTTTTAAATGACTTCACTGGAACTGGAAATCATTCCTATCAAAGATGGATTGTAGAAATATAATATATATAATGTTTGATACGGTATGAGCAATTAATATAACACTCAAGAGAAAAACAAATAATATCCACAGGAAGTAAAATCTGAATTATTAAATTATTGTTATTATATAGATAAGTCTATTGAAAAACACTAAAAGATTTGTGAATAACCTTAAAATTGCACCTTCGTTTGGCAATTCTCTTTGTTAATAAGCTATCCCTAAAAAACTTATGCAACATGTAATTAAAATAGTATATCTGACTATATAAGCAACTTTCTGACATATGGGACGAAAAATCGGTCACTTTGTGGAAGTGTTATCTTTAAGGATTTAATATTAAATAAACAGAAAAGTACAACAGTAGCACATGAATGAAAAGTTCGTGACGAGAAACGTACTAAAATATGGTCCACTAATCAAACACGAACTACCTAATATATGAAAAGACTTGGCAAATAGGCCTATTTGGATGCAGTGAAAATTAACTTATATATATGGATATATACATTTATAATTGTTAATTAAATGTGGAAAATAAAAATATATTTCTTGTGTAACCTTCCTAACGCTGCCTTACAGAACACCGAAAGAAAGTCGAAAGATGCAAGTAGGTATAGAATAGAGCTCAACTGAAGCTGTAATTAGACTTGGCCTGCCATTTATTGCCTACTAATTTTACGCTTCTTTTAGTGAACACTCTTTTATGTACTTAGCGTCACCATAGCAACACAGAAGTACGACTGGAGAATAATATTGCAATGGATTATCGGTATTGGGCTGTTAACGTCAGCTGCAGATGTTTAAATCATACTACTGTTTGTTGTCCTTCTTTGGATGAGAAGACACTACAGCTTAATTTGATCTGCTTGACTTCACAAAAATATAAACTTTCTGAGAAGGTTCCGAAGATATATTGAACGTAATTATCTCTTTTCTTAGCATTATAGTTGCTTCTCTTTCCCTGAACGAATCCAGTGCACGTAGAAAAATACATTTGAATCACCTTACTAAACATTCAAAACAAAATAAACACATGAATAAAACTAATTAATCAGTAAAACTAGTAAACACCGTTGAGATAATTTACATAAGAACAGTTCGGGATTCTAAAGCTGACCTAACGAGCATAAGTTTACAATTTTTAATTTACATATATATATATGGATAACATTATGTTATAAAACAATCTAAAAAGAAACGAGTATATGATGTGTTTTCAACTATATGTAATTGTTGTTTAAAAGCAAATAACTTAAACAACAAATAAAGATGTTATTTTACCATTCAATGTATTCCAAGAAAAATTCAAAATTTTTATGTTGGGTATTTGTTTTATTTGCATGTTAGCCAAACAGAATGTCCCACTGAAAGAATATACAACTGCGTATCTAATACACGTTAAAATAGTGTATAATAAATCCTAAGTTATAAGAATTTCCATATCCTTAAAATATAACGCTATTAGATTTTGTTTATATAACCTTATTCCAACGTTATTCATTCAGAAAGTGTGTTGATTATTAATACATGCGAAAAAAGTAACCTAATGTAACTTAGATATATATAACATATCTATTATCTTCTAGTTGAAATATAAAGATAATATTTTCATATTATGGTTTAACTCAAATTTTTATATCTAATTCGTAAAATGAATACAACAGTTTCAGTATTTGGAATAAGATCTGATATTCCGTATTAAGTATTTTATGTGTTGCTATTTTGACGAGATTTTTTAATTGAATTTTTAAGCTTTATTACTTCGTTGTTTTGTTTTTTTGCTATGTTTGGCTCTAAGTGCGTGGTAGTTAAGCTCAGTATTTATTTGAGACTTTTAAATTTGAAAAATGTTTCTTATTTAATTCACTGTTCATATCAACCTTTCTTCATCTACACGACTTATGTACGTTACACAAAATAAATAATTCTGGTCGTCGAATTGTCTAAGCAACGTATATTTTACTTGTATATTTTGGTCCCACTCTTCTAGTTTAATTGACAGATAGTTTTACCACAGCATATTTTAATTGTAAAATCCATGCCAAACGAGATAATGATCCACATATTTAATTATTGGATTCAATTAATATGTTTTAGTTTTTAGCATATACATTGTTGGGTAAGTAGCCGACTAGTTATTACAGCAGTGACTTCTAAAATAAGGGTTACAAACTTCCTCAGCACAAGGCCCCCACAACATTTCATATTTTAAATAAAGCTTCACTCAATCAATCAGATACTGAGCACCTTAACAATATTGTGTATTGTCTGTATTTACTACAGCCCCCCTGAAACTTTTTTGCGGTCCCTAGTTTATTTTTCTACAGTCCCTTGGTGGAAGTTTTACTAAACACAAATCACCACTGCGTATTTGATCAATACATCATCAATGATAATTTGTAAGTTATTAAATTAAGAGACCAATATTCATAGATCTGAACTACGACACCTTCTTCATATAGGTGCAATCTCAGTGGCGGACAAATAATATTTTTGTCTCCTGATCCCATCTCTTGTATGCATGACATATATACATAACCACATACTTTGTCTCAAAGGTGTACATTTTGCATGAACATCTTTATAATGTTTGCTACAATGCAGCTTCAAAGATTAACTCTTTCATTGTCGTGTTTACAGATAAACAACACTTTCATGTCTGGTTTGTTTTTAGATACATAAAAAAGACACAAATTCTATTATTTTATTACTTATTTGAAACTTGAAACCGGTAAACTTTGGGAAGTTTAAAGGGGAAATATATTTTATTCATAGTGGTACAAAATTCCAAACTCCGATACCAGGGGCCGAGCGCTACTCTGTGGTTTGTGGATACGACGTTCCCTGGGTACCAGTATTAACTTTGGAGCGGTGTGATGGTCAAATCTCATTCTCTAGAATAGCGTTCGATTTGCCGGTGAATGGTGTTAACTATCTGTCTTCCCCTGTGAATGGTGTTAACTATCTGTCTTCCCTCTATCACTTCAAAAGTAGAGACGACTAGCGTAGATAGCCCTAGAGTAGCTTTGCGCGAAATTCAACAAACAACCCCATAATTGTGTTCGAGATGAGGACACACACTTGTACATGGCAGTGAAAGAGTTAAGGCTCTAAACGTTAAGCATACATCAACGGTCAGGTACTATTGGCTTGATATTTTCAAATGACAAACATCTAAGCACTGTTCCGCAAAAAATGAAAATTACATTTTCACGATGAGGTAGTAATACATTTGAAAACTTGTTATGTGGCTCTGATACAGTTTGACGTTTCATTGAATTTTTTTCATTCTTCTTAATTGAAATTTACGTTTGAACTGGCAATTATTAATCGCTAAAGTCAAAAGAAACGCTACTTGAGGGATATCAGCGCTTGCCGTCCATAATGTTTAAGACAGCTAGTCAACACCACCCACCGCCAACACTTGGTCTAATCTTAATCAACATTCCCAGTTTGCCCCTGAAGAAGAAAGATCCACCTTTCGAAAGCACTCGGGTTATAGGGTTTTTATTCATTTCTATCAAGACTTCTTGAACATACGTGTTTTTCTAACATCATGACTTAATCAACATATAGTGGGATTAACCATTACATTATAACGCCTCTACGTTCGGTAACGGGATTCAATCTCACGACCCGTAGATTGCGAGTCGAGTGCCCTAACTACCAGGAAATTCCAAAACCTTTTCTTTTGCATTAAAAGTTTTTTGTTGTTGTTTTTTTCAAGGCGAAAATTTCTGTTAAATACTCGACATGTTTATGAAACAGATGCCGGACTTGAGCCACATGTTGGCTAGTGAGTCAAGAAATAGTGACGACGTCAAAAGTAAATGTGTCGAAAGAAGCAAGGAATGACGAGTGGAAGTGGTGGGAAGAAAAGTCACACAATCTAAAATATTTTTATCATACTAGGGAAATGCTAAGAAATAAAAAAACAACAACACTGGGTAATCTTACATGGGCGTTTTTCCCAACACGTTAGGATGTAACAAACAAATAACTAAGGTAATGCTTAAATAAGCTCATATAGTTCGCTTGTTCAAAATAACGTTATTATTTTTCTTTCTAGTTATACTTTTTGTAAAAGTCTATATCGGTCTGTAAAGTCCGTTACTAAAATCTGCCGTTTCCTGGGCTGTTTCATTCATTAAAATCTGCCGTTTCCTGGGCTGTTTCATTCATTAAAATCTGCCGTTTCCTGGGCTGTTTCATTCATCTTTATATTCATTATAGTAGCTACAACTTCTACCAGTTTACTATCTAAACGATCTTGTTTGGACGAAAATATAAACTAGCGGTATGTCTGCTAGAAACCGTATTTCGATACCCGTGGTGAGCAGAGCACAGATAGCACTTGTGTAGCTTTGTGCATAATTAAACACAAACAATAGCGATTCGTGAATTAGAAATATTGGATAACTCAAAAAATAATAACATTGCCAAACAAAGTTTAGTACAAACTAAGAAGCCTAAAATTTATAATAAAAATCACGTTAACTGCAGATGTGTGTTTTTTTCCACATTCCTCTTATTCCGTCCATTGCGGATTCAAAACCATTGGCATAGGCGATTAAAAATAGAATTTCAGATCAATCTTTTGTCTTCCACAGTCACTGCTCATAAGGTCTTTAGTACAATATCAATAGAATAACGTAAGACATGCTATTTTTATAGATTTTGAATATGCAATGGACAAATTAATGTGGAAATAAATCAGCAGATAGCGTGATTTTTATACAAATTTTAGGTCCATTGGTTTTTAATGTTTAGCCATCTTTCGACGCTTAAACCGTACTTTTAAAACAGTTCATTACAACTGAAAGGCTGTAGAACATGTAGTCGAAGAAATAAGATGCTTTCGTTATTAAATGCACTAAACTTTCCATTACTTTGTTATCGAAACAAAAGAAGCTGGTGGAACAGTATGCTATTTGTCACTATATTGTTGATGTTCAGTATTTAGGCTACTTTTAAAACAGTTCATTACAACTGAAAGGCTGTAGAACATGTAGTCGAAGAAATAAGATGCTTTCGTTATTAAATGCACTAAACTTTCCATTACTTTATTATCGAAACAAAAGAAACTGGTGGACCAGTATGCTATTTGCCGCTATATTGTTGATGTTCAGTATTTAGGCTACTTTTAAAACAGTTCATTACAACTGAAAGGTTGTAGAACATGTAGTCGAAGAAATAAGATGCTTTCGTTATTAAATGCACTAAACTTTCCATTACTTTGTTATCGAAACAAAAGAAACTGGTGGAACAGTATGCTATTTGTCACTATATTGTTGATGTTCAGTATTTGGGCTACTTTGTTTCTTCTTTCGTTCAAGTGATGTATCTTTTTATTTTAATAACTTTTAACAAAATGTTTCGATCGTAAAAATGTAAGATACTTAAAGATATATTAGAATATTTTCGAATATTCTAAAAAAATATTTGGTGCTCTCAACTTGAACAGCACCCTTTGTGGCACATAAGCTAATAGACCACTTCAGAGATCTCTGCTCGAACCTTGGGTTTTTCAGTTTTCAAGCTGCAGGCCAGCCGGCAAACGTACTACCTATTAGGTAATACCCAATCCCATGAAAAACAAATGTCATTATATTATCATCATGTTGATTTTATAATTCCAATATATAAATGAAATGAATCAGAATTATCCACACAACAACTGGAATTTTGAATGTTAACATAAATCGTCTTTTATTTGCACTTGAGCAAAAGAATCAGGTCAGAGACCTCTACGATTGAAATATAACCGTTCCTAATTTTAAACTACAGACCAGAGGGAAGGTAATCGGTAGCACTCGCCGCCACATGGTCTTTGTTCAGTTCTTTTTTTCCCAAATAACGGGACTGACTGTCACTTTGAGAATGTTGAACATAGGGAGAGTGCTCAGCATGATCCCCACAGTTAGGGAGAGTGCTCAGCATGATCCCCACATTAACCCTAGATCCATCGATTCGCAGACCCAGTAAGTAACAAACATTTCTTATTAACACACGTTTTTAATTAAATTACACTTTAAGAATATTTTAAAAATATAAACCGAATACTGAAATGAATAATAAATTTTAACATACAAATCTTTGTTTATACTTAAAGTGTTTTTTTTTCGATCATTCTGTATCGTCTACGAATAACATTGAACACTGTGTAGACATTCAAAATGATTGATTTCATTGCCACCATTTCATGATATTTCAAGGCTTAATATGGGCGAAAGTACAGAAGTAAATGTCGGACACACTTCAGAAATACTTGAAGAAAGTCTGTTTACCTACAGCCTGTGTATCTGGCAGCAAATAAAAGAAAGTAGAACCATACTTGTGAAAGGAACGCCACTAGACTCCCATACAGTCCTTGTCCCTTTGAGGTAATGTCAATGTTGAACGGTTGACAACATTGTTGTTGACAGCAACGTTGAAAGAGAGACATGTTATAGTTTAACGGAGGTTGCAAGTCCTTGTAGTTGATTTGATCTTACTTTATTTATTCTTAAGCCAGAATTTAATGGCAAGAAATTGTGTTTTAAAGAAATTAAATTTGTGTAAATATAAAACGACAAAATATTTCTAATACGTGTTGACTGTAGCCGTTTGTTTGGTTTTCTGTTTGTATAACTAATTTCTGTTGTACAGGTTTGTTTGGAATTTAGGCGCAAATCTACACAAGACTTACAAGCGCAAAGCTGCTTCTAATTTTGAACTGATATTTGTTTGTTTTTAGTAAAGCACAAAGCTACAGAATGGGCTAACTGTTCAGTGCCACCGTGGCTATAGAAAGCTATGTATATTCTAGCGCTATAAACTGTCAAAGTTACCGCTGAACCAATGGGAGACTTTGAACTGATAATCTAGAGGGAAGAAAACTTGTCAATAGCACCCACTGCCTAGTCTTCAGTACTATTTCCTGACCGAATAGTAGGGTCTGACCGTTACTGTTGTAGTGCACCACTGTCGCAAAGCTGGGGGGGGGGGGGATTTTTAGGCAGCTGTTAGTGAACCACGAATTCTCAGAGTGTCAATCAGGGCACGACAATCACTAGTTCACGCCCAGCCCATAGATAAACGAGCCTGACTTGATTTGTTACACATTTTGTTACATCTTATCAAAACATGTTTCAAATTAAAAACGGTTATACTGAAATATGAAAATAAATCGATACATTTAACAGTCGTGCTACAGTTTTGCTACAGTCTTGCTAACAGTCTTGCTAACAGTCTTGCTAACAGTCTTGCTAACAGTCGTGCTAACAGTCTTGCTACAGTCTTGCTACAGTCTTGCTACGGTCTTGCTAACAGTCGTGCTACGGTCTTGCTAACAGTCTTGCTAACAGTCTTGCTACAGTCTTGCTACAGTCTTGCTACGGTCTTGCTAACAGTCGTGCTAACAGTCTTGCTACGGTCTTGCTAACAGTCTTGCTAACAGTCGTGCTAACAGTCTTGCTACAGTCTTGCTACGGTCTTGCTAACAGTCGTGCTAACAGTCTTGCTACAGTCTTGCTACGGTCTTGCTAACAGTCTTGCTAACAGTCGTGCTAACAGTCGTGCTAACAGTCTTGCTACGGTCTTGCTAACAGTCTTGCTATAGTCTTGCTACGGTCTTGCTAACAGTCTTGCTAACAGTCTTGCTAACAGTCTTGCTAACAGTCTTGCTAACAGTCGTGCTAACAGTCTTGCTACGGTCTTGCTAACAGTCTTGCTAACAGTCTTGCTACAGTCTTGCTACGGTCTTGTTAACAGTCGTGCTAACAGTCTTGCTACAGTCTTGTTAACAGTCTTGCTAACAGTCGTGCTAACAGTCTTGCTAACAGTCGTGCTAACAGTCTTGCTACGGTCTTGCTAACAGTCTTGCTACAGTCTTGCTAACAGTCTTGCTAACAGTCTTGCTACAGTCTCTTTCTAATACATAACGAAGTATTTCATATAACAACGCTGACTGATGATGTAAACACAATAACGGTAATCGTCTCTCAGTCTATATGTAGGCTCTAATGTGTCGTTAATATATATATATGTATGCAATTAACGTTCACATTATGAGTTTACATCAATATCTGAATACTTCAACTGTTTTACAATGGTAGTGTTTAACAGAAACTCGTGTGTCGTTTTTAATAGATACTTCTCGGTTGTATCGAACAAGACTCGTTAGTTGTTTTTGAAATACACGTCTCGATTGTTTTTGACAGACAAACGTCAACCGTTTTCAACAGACATTTCTCAATTGAAAAAGTAATATTCATAATTTAAATCCAACTTTGTGAGCTCAAATTGCGTCAAATCTCGTAGTCTTTGATATAAAAGGTTTTTAAATTACGATAACATAACACTTTATAGCTTAGATAAATAAGGAACTAACACATATAGAAGGTTTTTAAATTACGATAACACAGCACTTTATAGCTTAGATAAATAAGGAACTAACACATATACAGGGTTTTTAGATTACGATAACACATCACTTTATAGCTTAGATAAATAAGGAACTAACGATATAGAAGGTTTTTAAATTACGATAACACAGCACTTTATAGCTTAGATAAATAAGGAACTAACACATATACAAGGTTTTTAAATTACGATAACACAGCACTTTATAGCTTAGATAAATAAGGAACTAACACAAATACAAGTTTTTAAATAACGATAACACAGCACTTTGTAGCTTAGATAAATAAAGAACTAACACATATACAAGGTTTTTAAATTACGATAACACAGCACTTTATAGCTTAGATAAATAAAGAACTAACGATATAGAAGGTTTTTAAATTACGATAACACAGCACTTTATAGCTTAGATAAATAAGGAACTAACACAAATACAAGGTTTTTAAATTACGATAACACAGCACTTTATAGCTTAGATAAATAAGGAACTAACACATATACAAGGTTTTTAAATTACGATAACACAGCACTTTATAGCTTAGATAAATAAGGAACTAACACAAATACAAGTTTTTTAAATTACGATAACACAGCACTTTATAGCTTAGATAAATAAGGAACTAACACATATACAAGAAAGGTTAACAGAAAGAAAGATTTGTTACTACTCACAAAATATATACAAACAACCCTCACATCTGGAATAAATGTTCTCTTTAGAAGTTAGGGATATTAAAATGTGTTAGAAAAATATACAACAACCCTGTGATAAGAAGGAACCTAAAACCGTGGCTTTTCAGACATGTTTTTGTACTTGTCTGGAGTCTGTGAAGAATGACAGATAAATACAGGATAAGATCGATGAGAACAAGAACTCGACCCCGAACTGAAGTTGTATTATTGCTGACCATCT
Organism: Limulus polyphemus; assembly: GCF_000517525.1. NCBI lineage: Eukaryota > Metazoa > Arthropoda > Merostomata > Xiphosura > Limulidae > Limulus > Limulus polyphemus. The sequence goes on along the minus strand of NW_013665875.1, from coordinate 152,707 downwards.
GAGATCGACATATGGATAAAATATGTAGCCTTAACAAGAGCCGTTTTTTGTACTTTGGGAATGATTACTTTCTCAATAAATCAAGTCCTGAAGATCTTATCTATATAAATGTTTTACATATGTTAATACTATTACAAAATCTTCTGTAATACAAAAGGAATTACTTATTACCTAAAGTTACTACAGTTGATAAAGTTACACTAACATAGACCCGTTGGTAAATAGATTGTGAAGTTGACGATCATATCTAGAAGTCGTGATCAGTGATGTAAAGAAGTATTTTATATTTGTGGGATTATTACTGTACGGTGTGTATTTTTATTCAATTTTCTTTAACCACTCATTCTTTTACCGGAAATACTCAATAAAATATGGTGTGGATCAACCAACTCTTTATGTTATACTGGTATTTTCTATGTCAACGAACGCTAATGTTAAATATGGTGTGAATCAACCAACTATTTATGTTATACTGGTATTTTCTATGTCAACGAACGCTAATGTTAAATATGGTGTGAATCAACCAACTATTTATGTTATGCTGGTATTTTCTACGTCAACGACCGCTAATGTTAAATATGGTGTGAATCAACCAACTATTTATGTTATACTGGTATTTTCTACGTCAACGACCGCTAATGTTAAATATGGTGTGAATCAACCAACTATTTATATTATACTGGTATATTCTACGTCAATGACCGCTAATGTTAAATATGGTGGGCATCAACCCACGATAATACTAGACTTTATTTGTTGTATTGGTATTTTCTACGTCAACGACCTCTTATATTAAATATTATCTATTAAATGGTGTGAACCAACCCACAATAATACTAGACTTTATGTGTTGTATTGGTATTTTCTACGTCAACGACACTTAGGTATGCCTAAACAAACAGGTCAGAAATCTTCGGAATTGAATATACCGTCCATAACATTAGACCACTGACCAGAGGGAATGCAGCCAAATGGGAGCATTACCTGCTACAAAGATTTTGTCCAGCTTTGAGCCGAATAAAGACATTGGCTGTCACTCTTATAACGCGCAGATAGATGAAAGTACAGATCGTATTCGGCAGTATGACGACGCGAACCTCAGACTTTCCAATCCAGTTCGGCACCTAACCATTTCGTCATGCTTGGCGTTATGCGTACTAAGAACCCGAAATTAACTAAATATTTTCTACACTATAAATTGTTTTCCTAACTTGAACGTTAAACCAGTCCGTTTTCCGGCAATGAGTTGAAATTAATAACCCAAAAATTATATTATTGTAGATAGTACTTGATCAGGGACAGTTTATCTACCATCACTAAGTGTATATATATATAATAAGTGTTTATTTAGTTACAGCTGTTTTGAGTTTATTAGATTACTATTGTTTGCATTGTTGTCATTTATATGAGTAGTTTAAACGTTTTCGTCATTATTTGCATGAAAGTGCTGGAATGGACTACGATCAAGGAAACAAAAACAATTATATAAAATTAATGAACTAGTGGATCCTACCATAACTTTTATAGAACCTTAAATTTTGTGAATTTTAATTTTCCTTTTTTCCTGGAATCTTTATAATCTCTAATATAACCGCTTAAGTCTTAATACTGAAACGGTACATTTAATACTGTCCATCCTTATTGTATATTGGTTGAGGCGAAGGACTGCTGCAGAGCCAATCTCTTTTGTTCGTTAGGTTAGATTAGGTAAAATATTGTGTAAGCGTTCCTTTGATAAAATTGCTACTGCGACTGCTATGAGAGGATTTTACTTTAGCCATGAATCATACCCTTGGTAAACCGAATCTTTATACTCAAGAATAGAACTTGACGACCATAAGCTTCTCGATTGACTTTGCTTTTATAATTTAAGCGGGCTTGAAAGTAATGGCGGCAGTAATCCCGACTATTCCGGGTTAAAATAAGCCGACTGTTCAGGAAACAGAATCAACGAAATGACCAGAGCGAGTTCCGCATTGCCGACCAGAGAATGTACCCGTTATTTTGGGGTGGCAGATGGGTTTGTGTCGAAGCCACTCAGCGGTATTGAACTCTATAAGAGTAACATAAGCCAGACTGTGTAAACTGGATGTTGAACGTAGAAAGGACACTTTGTAATGCTAATGTCTCGAACAGAAACCCCAGGTGCCAAAGTGAAAAAAGCAAGGTGGTTAAGAAGTGAGAGATAACAAAGCTAGAACCACAGTGTATAATGAGTGAATTCAATAAAAGCGATTTTCCTGTCATGGAAAAGTGTTAAAGAAACACTCAAGTTTCTGAGACGTCGAGACTGTCTTTCTTACAGTAAGACTCTTACTTTCGAAGTAATAATAGTTGTGTCCCTGTTGCTTACACTTATACACAGGTAAATAATTTACTATTTTATCATTACTCTATAATATAGGTTAAGAAACTTTGGTAGCAATCAATATACGAAGGTTACCATAGAAAAACAAACATCAACACTACAAATCAATTTCTTTGAATTGTTAACATGAATATTAACATGAGATTGTGTGCTGGTTGAGGCTGGTTGACTGCTGCAGGGCCAATTTCTTTTGTTCATTAGGACAGATGAGGTAAAATCTTGTGTAAGATTTGGTTGCGCTTTCTAGTAAGTTGTGTTGAGACTTCTTTATTTTAATATTATAGCGTGAATCACATTCTTCATGTAAAAATAGTCCTATATTTATGACAGAGATTGAAAAATATTTCAGTTAGGGTAAAAGTTCACAAAGAAATGTTGAACCTCCTTCTTTCTAACATATGGGTTTTAGTTTCTTTTTACCTCCTTCTTTCTAACATATGAGTGTGAGTTTTAGTTTCTTTTTTTCTTCATCAAAAGGTGTCTGGCGTCCATTTGGCGTTGGTCTAGGATGTAATAACGTGGCACCAGGTGTTATTACATAATGACGGGGTTCATCCGATCTGCTTTTGGAACGCATACAAGTTTAAACCGCCACTATTTAAACCACCACGTTCTCCCTGGTTAACCTTGAGAACTATAATATCTAGAAAACCAATGTGTTATTTTTCGTTTCTGTTGTCCACCTGATGGTATGTTTGTTGATAAGCAGACAAGAAAGGTAAATACGTGTATGGAAGGTTTAATTTAACTCCACTGCTTCCCTCGATTTGTTTTCTGTTAATTGAGAAGCAAAACAGGAACCAGCTGCGTATAGCTGCTGAAGCGAAGAAAAATAAACGAGGCAAAAACGATTCGTCATTCACCTGAGTATTTTGTATAGCTTTGTTTGTTTGTAATTAAGCACAAAGCTACACAATGGGTTAGCTGTGCTCTGCCCACCACGGGTATCGAAACCCGGATTCTAGCGTTGTAAGTCCGCAGAATTTTGTATAGCTAATAATGATATGATTGTTGAAAAGGTTCTTACGGCTATTGTTGCGAAGAGAGAAAATTACTAGCAAATCCTTTTTTGTATTACGTCATAGATTGTAGCTACACTTTGTTCTGAAGAAATTAAAGTGAAATTATGAAAATTTATAATATCGTTTTCATATTTAGCTTTGGCCGACATGACAACTATTATATAATATTAACAGCAGATCATATGTTTTAATATCCTTTATTATAAATATAAACATACAATTCATATTTAGTACGTTACAGGAAAGTCTGTAAAAGTATCTGAGTTGGCTAAAGGACACTTTTCCAGATAATATTCTCTATGTAAACTCAGAACAGTTTGAGAAAAAAAAACTCAACTGTTGAATGAAGAAAACTGCCATCAACGTATTCAAAAACATACTGTAACTCACCCGTATTTTTGTTTAAAAAGGGATATTTCATATTTTCATTTTGTACCGTATGCAGCATATAAGACATATGCACTAAAAGGTTAGGCCAGATACCCCGAGTTTCAGGTTTGATCATCTCTGATGTAGAACTGCTGACGAAAAGAGTTAGCAGCATACACGGTTTCTCTTAACCTATTAGCACGTTCCACGTCATATCGCAGCCCAATATGCTAATCACAAGCATGTCACCTTGCACTTTCCGACACGCAGTCAAATACGCTAACCACTACTACGCTCATCTTGTACAGAGTTTAAATTTATCCCATCACATATGTGAGTTTGTTTGTTTGTTTTTAATTATGCACAAAGCTACACAAGGGCTATCTGTGCTCTGCCCACCACGGGTATCGAAAACCGGTTTCTAGCGTTGTAAGTCCGCAGACCGACCGCTGTGCCACGGGGGGGGGGGGGCACATATGTGAGAATAATCTATATTGAATTATTATTCATAGCGCTCTTTGTCATACCAACAAAATTTGTATCTCTAAATCTTATTTTTGAAATAGAACGACAATCTAAATGCGTACATAAATTATAATGGTTATGACTTAAGATGGAATATATTATTTATTCTTTCAAATGATATTTGTTTTTATTTTGAATTGAATATTGAATATTTCGATACCCGCGGTGGGCAGATCACAGATAGCCCATTGTGTAACTATGTGATTAACAACAAACAAAGAGAGTTACAACAATTCCTATTTAAAAAACAATCTTTCTCTTGGTCAGAGTTCTCCGAAAAGCTTCTCTAATTTTACTGAAATATGCAAGATGCTTTTTTCTGATTCCTTACTGCACAATTGTAATTTTTACAATGCTTTAAAATATCTTCGGACAATTAAACTTAAAATAAACATTTATACTATAGATTCTCTTTTTTTTTTCAGAATTACTTTCGAAACAAGCCCTGCACCCCCTCATCATTCCACCATCATGTGCATGTCTACAAAAGTATCTTTTTCACTATCATATTTTAAATAACATTTTTTCTCTCGTTTAATCAATAAACAAAAGTTAACTTGTATCTGATCGTTATGGAATGATCACTAGTCTGAGAAAAATGGCGATTCTCCTCAAAATGAATAGCGTTAGCGTCTTTATTGAGTATTCAACTTTTGATAAGACGTCTTAATATTCAGTTGTTATAAATTAAAATTGTTCATGGGCATTTTCTCAAGTACTCCACTTTTGTGAATCAAACTGTGCATCTTACATAAGCCGTTTCAAAGACTCGTTCAGAATCAAATAACATAGTTTACAGTAATGGAAAACCCAACGTTTCTCAATGAATCAGAGGATCACCTGGACGCTTGATTTACAGGCCAATAAGTTGATAAAGGTATTTGGCAGCGAAACAAAAATTCGATGTGGATGAGCATACGAAAAGAAGCTAATTCCGTTTTTGTGTAGAACTGTGATTCATCATTGAAATAACAATAATAATGGTGTCGATAGTATAAGATGTTTTATCACGTATCAACCGAGTTGAAGTGTATTTCTTTCATAGATAAGGTTACTTTTTTATGTTATTCAATTTAATGTATGTTTTGCGTATTGCTTCATCAATAGATTTTCATTAGTTGTGTTTTACTAATGTCAACGATCATGATGTTTTTCTCTGAATAACATGTTACTTTCAAACAATGTGAACCAATTAAACCTGACGCACATGTCTTGGCTGTTCTTTTCTTTATGACGTCACTATCTTGATTTATTTAGGATTTTTATACCTGAGAGTATTTCTTAGCTTTTACATTTGACAATAACTTGGGTGTATCGCTCGATTGAATTTTAAAGCTACCTGAGATAAAATAATTACCTGAGGTAGAAACATACGTTGAAGTTAATCACGTTTTACCTAATTAAGTATGACAGAAAGCGGTCTCCGGCTTTTAATTCATTTCCCTGCTTGTTAGATTAATATTATTAACCCTCGGAAAAGATCGTTTTTCCTAACATAATGCGCAACAAAACCGAAACCTAAAACAATTCGACTGCTCATTAAACAAACTGTATTTATTCCAAAACACATGAGTTCGATATACATTACAATGTTCAATTTCGTGTCATTCTGCTTTACAAGATTAGTAATAATAATTTTTTTCATTCCCCCTTTTTTTTACGAGAATGCGAACGCCAACGTCACAGCAAAAAGAAAAAAAAAAGAGTTATTTTAAACGGTCCATTAAGATATTGCACCTTCTGTTCATTTTTGAAACTGTGCCTAGAGACATGAACAGGAGATTTCAACCTGCATAGATTATCGATGGAATTTCATCAAGAAATTATAACCCCAGAAAAATTGTTAAAGCTACAAATCGTTATGTAGGTGCCAGGTTCCTTAAAAACAAAACAGATTCTACACGGGAATTTCTGAAAAATATAAATTACTTCTTTTTCAGAGGTGACGCTTGGCTTGATAATAACCAGTTTCTCTAAAAAAAACTCTAGTGGCGTCTTTTATTAGTTGCTTGTCATAAGGTGTGTAACGATCGTTGCTGCGAACGAGATTATTGGAGCAATCGATCTTTCAATTCAAGCCTGTTAAAACACAAAGCTTATCTTTGTAGTGAAAAACACATTTTATCGAAAGATGTCGCAAAAATCTCGAGTAACAGAGTAATCAGGAAAATAACAGCTTCAAGTGAAAAAAAAAATGCTTGTGATACGACTTTGAAATTGCCGAATCCTTTTGCAGAAAACATAAAAAAGTTTGCATCACAGTGGGTGGGGTTATCTTCTGAAGTCTGCAAATCCGATATGGGATCAGTTTCATTCACACCGTAATCAGTTTGCTGGATTGTCATTAACGTAGGTAGATGCACGCCCCTTTCTTGTTAATGTGCGTAATTTTATCAGACATGGTACTGGAGCTCTTTGTACCAGTAATTACGTAGACGTATAGATAGTCAGAGACAAGCTTTGCCTCTGACAACGCATTAATTACCAGTACAGAGAGAATTAAATCTATTTATTATATCAAAACACACGAGTTGTCACATATGTATGGACGGATCTAAAATTAATGTGGCATAACATGTCACTAAACTATATCCATGATATTAACACACTTATTTGTTAGGTATCATTTAATATATTTGTACAGCTGTTGTTTTACACGGAAATGTTTACTGTGAATATAAACCCGATGTATAATGGGTGAGACTAGATCTAAGTAATTTTATCACACAGAAAACCACAAATTTGCATTTACGATGTTCACAGGCAGATTTCCATAACATCTGTTTAAGTCAACAAAATTACTTAACTTTGAACTTATAAAGTTACATATGGCACTAAATGGAAGCGCTCACTATATAGCTTGTAACACATCACCTCGTTGAATAGATGTGTCTAACGAATGTGTAAATTACATCATTGATACGTATTTAATATAAACGTTATCATACATCCAAACAAAAAAAAGATGATGATTACATTTATGTTTGTGTGTGTACAAAGTAATTCATACACCTCTATATGATGACATCAGTTTAAGTATCTTACATTTTGTCTCACATATACTGGAGTGTGTGTATTTAATGAATGTCATGTCACTTAATAAAGCTAAAACTGTTTAACTATCACACAGTCTGTTCTAAGAGACATAGCTCAAAGTGTATAGTTAAACTTTTGTTCCATGTCCTGTGGTGATGCTGGCTACAAGTGATGTTCTTCTGGGGAAGAACATGTTCGAAGCTATCATACAGTTTAGTATCCAATAGTGGTTTGTAAATACGTAGTTCACGTGTATTCATACTCCATTAAAGAATCCCCAGTAAATCATATAATAGTAAGTTTATTAGGCCAAAGATTCACCACTAACTTTGATAATGTCAGTTTGTTTTGTAGATCGAACATAACAATGTTTCTAAATATAAAATGAATTAATTAGTGAAAAGCTTCTATGTGTATATAATTCCAAGATAACATTTATATCTGCAACGTTGATAATGAGCAATAGGTACCAGAATTATGTACAGCATATATTATGCCATCTATGTAGAAAGGCTAGTGATACTGTACAAAACTGTAATCCTCAGCTGATCGGGCTAAATATATGCATGAATAAATGTATAAAGTTATTTAGCTTTACAGCCTTAAGTTTTTCAAAACGAACTTTTATTGTGTTGCAATAGATTTCAAATGAAAACTGAAACATTACTCAATAAGCATAAATGTTATTTCTGTTCACACAAATATTTCGATACATTAATCAATAAAATATGATTTCATTTTGTTACTTAACATTAAAGTAATGGAGTTTCTGTTTACTTTCACTCATTATGATTGTAGAGTAATTATCATAAAGTATATTATTTCCTCTAATCATGAAGAATGATCAAAATTAAACCCTGACATTTCTCCGATTCAACTCCCTTATACAGCATATCGCGCATTTCCGAAACATGCTATAACGTTTCCGCATGATCATAAAATGTTCATAGAACAATATCAGAGTTTCTTCTCTAATTCGTCTTAATTATAAAGCAATTAATATCACGCAGCTTACTTCCGACGCTAGGGAACATGGTTCTGTAAATCTTTTCTTGCTTTTAGTAAATACTCGTTTATGATCACTAGATTTTAATCTCGGCGACAACCATATATTTGTCGAAGATTCTATTTATATTCATTACGGTTTATGATCTAAACATCTTTGTAAGTCTAGTGGAAAGAGAGCACAAAGAGATTAATTCTCACCATAAAATAAGTTAATAATAACTCTCAAATTACAATGAGAAATTTATAGGGCTCATCAAAATAATAAAAGAAACATTGGTTAGAACACTTCCACTGTAAATATTCTAGGCAGTGTTTCAGTTTGTTTCTACATGTTCTTACTTACCCATACCAAAGATGTACCTACACTTATCAATACGCTTGTTTTATAATAATCCAGCTTACGCTCTTACTGTTATTTAATATACTTTTGAACATAAAAAAGAGATAAATTTTGAGATTCGTTACATGAACACCATTTAAACTGATCGCGTTATGAAGGACTTAATTAATTAACACGGAAATACCGATACTCCTAAATTTACCAATTTAAACTTGCTATATTTGAACACCAGCTAAACTATCTATCCAATATACTACAACACACAAATAAAAATATTACAGTCCTTTTAAGATACATTTTGGCAAAGTATGTTTTACTCCAATCTCTTAACGACTGCAGCTACATGAAATTAGTCTTGTTGTGCTGACAAAGGATCTGGCAAAGGCTCAGTTTACAGACCAAATGTCGTTCAACCCACAACTCCAGGTTGATGAAGTTCACAGAACGTTTAAAGCGTTTTTAAACGAGAATGGAAAAATAGAACTTTAGTGGCTGTGATTAAAGCCAATAAAAATAATGAATAACTCGCAGCTTAAACAGAAGCTTCACAAAATCATATAAGATTCGACAGGTTGTCAAAGTTTCAGACATTAGTAAGATTGTTAAATATATTTATTTGTCTTAACGCAAAGCCACACATTGGGCTATTTGCTCTCCGTCAACCGTGGGGAATCGAGCCCCACATATTAGCGTTATAAGCCCGTAAACTTACGGCTGACCTGCTAGGAGACGTCTTAGGTAGATAGAAGATATGGCATCACCATTGGATTTGTTAAAAAGAATAATAAAAACTGTAAATAATATTAAAATATAATGTTTCTTATGTATTAGGAAACCGTTTTATCGTACAGCATAAGATCCAATCAAAGTTTCCAAAGATGCAGGGTTGAGGTTCGTGAATATAATAAGGCTTGGATTAATAAGTTTATCAGCAAAATACATACTTTCTAAGTCTCCAGTAAAACAGAATATTACTTCAAGAAATATTAATGAACGAATGCAGCACTGACCTTGATGCTGGTGTGTTAGAATATAACTCTGAGATAAGGATCCTTCAAATATGTTGCACCTTTACTTTACTAGACATTAAATAAATTAGATCACCATATAACTACAATAACTTAAATTGTCCTTAATGGGTAACAAACTACTTGCTTTTGGTCTGAGTGTGATAAGCGTTCTGCAACCAAAGCTAAGGTTTAAGTTATTAAAAGATAAAATTATTTGGACATAGTTTTATTTTTCAAATAAAAGTGTAAATGTAATCTCCCCTTTTTAAACAGTGTATTTGATCTCTTACATGTTACGAGTTTTTATTAAGTGATCGGGAAACATATACTGTTTCTATTTCGCCAACAACACTTGCTGTATTGTTCGACAATGAAATATACGTTATGTCAATTCCACAGTGATACTTTCTATTAAACTATCAGCACGCTTATTAGGCTTAGTGCGAGATGTAATAAAATATATTACTTATATCATCCATTAACTATCACATATTTACTCGTACGCAAATCCAAATTTCCAAGATACATGATTGATAAAAGAAAGTGTAAGAAAATTAAAAATACGAAATAAAATAGTTACTTATTTACTTACGTGTAAACATTATTTTTAACATTTATGATTTTTTAACATATTCCACCCAATCAAATGATTATATATTCATATTTATAGCACGTGATATGGTTGGATATATACATATATATACTACTCTACATTTAGAATATGAAAGTTGCAGACATTTACACATCTGGCATATGCTTATATCATACATTATACCTTTCTCTACTGTTGAATTAGTTGTATCGCGAAAAAAAGCGTATATTTCTCTAATTTGAGTATTGAAACCGAAAGGCCAGTAGTGACAATGCTTACATTAGCCTGAGTTTTTTGCATCTCGGGTGCTGTAAGACTAGACTGTCTTCGTTTTATAAACTCTCTGTTTGACCTTGCTCATTACCATTTGATTTTATGTGGATGTCATGTGGAACGGAGATACCTCATTGTAATTGGCTTAACTGGCAAACACTTCGCAGTGGCACAGCGGTATGTCTGCGGACTTGCAACGCCAGAATCCGGGTTTCGATACCCGTGGTGGCCAGAGCACAGATAGCCATTGTGTAGCTTTGTGCTTAATTACAAACAAACTTCGCAAGTCTGTGGCGGGTAGAATTAGCATGGTCAGAAAGCAACTCCTGTTCTTGTATTTGTATCTCTTCCTTTGTTCTTGTGATAAAAAGTATATTTCTATTTTAAGTTCAACCGTGCTTTATTAGTATGTTATAATAATAATACTAGTTAATAGTGATTTAATGCATGTTTTGACTTTAATAATCATTATGCTTATGTTTTCCGAGCACGTTTCTTTGGTTATAGAGGAAATCCTATTTTTGTAGCTGGACATTAAGGTCGAATGGCCAAAATCGAATCCCTTGAGATTTTTCTCGTGGTAAACAATCTCTTTCTCCCTCATCACCTTCTCACACCCATAAATCTCCTTTATAACCCCAACCCCCCTCTTCCTTAAAGCTTACAATATTCCTCTTTCCTTTTCACTCTTCTTATAATTGGTTATTCCAGTAACTATGGCAACGGCTCCCCGAAGATTGCGGTCCGGTCATAGGTAAATGTGTTTTGCCTTGTTCATTTCTAGGCGGACTTTGCCGGCGAAGGTAATACCGTAAAGGCAAGGAAACCAAGCCGATTGGAGTTGACTGTTGGTGGCTGAGAAGGGATATTAAGAGTCGTATCCAATGTCTCTCGTACATAACAAACCGCAATTCTTGAATAGAAGATACGAGTGAACAGAGGATTTGTCACGAAAGATGTAGCGTAATGCCTTACACTCAACATTGATTACTGTGAAAGCATCATGAATTACTGAATTGGAAACTTATATTATCACGTGACACCGAAACTGCTAAGGGGTGACGAAGATGATCAGATGATCACGAGGGAAAAGCTAAAGTATCTATAACACACCATGTCCGTGAAGAAATTCCTGGTGGTGTACGTGGGTCTCTTCAGCTGTGTGGGAGTGAGCGGTAAGTGATAAATAAATAAAACCAGCCTTTCAGTGACCTGAATTACGTAGGTAGGTAATCCTAATGCAAAACATTTTCCCCAAAATATATATTTTATTAAAAAGGATGACCAACTCTACTTAAACATTGCTCTATAATGAATGTCAGCTACAAAGAACGTACATAGAACTGATGAGGTTCGAAGCTTGGTACAAGAAAAATAAGTGTAAAATGCTTTAATATATTTTTTAAGTGAATATTTCGACTTATTCGTAGTTATTCGACGTTGAAAGTAGTCAGTGAAAACCTGTACAAGATTCTCTTACCGGAGATTCGGACCCGTTCAGCTTTGATAATATCATTTTCCCTTTAGACACACACACACACAACCTCTTCCTTCTAATTTCTGAGTAACAAAGGGCTTGCTTTGTTTTCACTCCTAGGAAAAAAAACTTGAAAAAATACATTTGTTCAAACATAGAATTACGGAACATGGCAGAAGAAAGAGAGTGCTATTTCAATCGTCTCTATAAAAACTGTGCTTGGTTGTTTGTGTTATGAAAAGATAGTTAAAGCATCTAATTATGGAGTTGGAGATCAAAGGCAACGTACATTTTTGTACAATCGTATTTATTTTTAGATGTCATGCGGTTAGTAGTGGCGTCTGTATTACAAATATCAAAACTAGATGTAACGGCATAGAAGATAGCTTCTATAAAGCTTAAATATATTAGAAACAGAATAAAATAATGGTAGTTTGGCCTTCAGGTTTAGTCGCGAAGGGCCTATATATCAAGCTACCTAAAAAATAATAGTTATGGGACAAGCGCACTACAGTAAGCAACGAATACATTTGTACATTGAAATTTTATAATGCATAATTCCTAAATACATTTAGAACACACTTTGTAACGTATAATTCCTAAATACAAGTATAATACACTTTGTAACGTATAATACCTAAACACATTTAGAACACACTTTATAACGTATAATTCCTAAATACATGTATAACACACTTTGTAACGTATAATACCAAAAGACATTTAGGACACAGTTTATAACGTATAATACCTAAATACATTTAGAACATACTGTATAACGTATAATTCCTAAATACATTTAGAACACACTTTGTAACGTATAATTCCTAAATACATGTATAATACACTTTGTAACGTATAATTCCTAAATACATGTATAATACACTTTGTAACGTATAATACCTAAATACATTTAGAACATACTGTATAACGTATAATTCCTAACTACATTTAGAACACACTTTGTAAAGTATAATTCCTAAATACATGTATAATACACTTTGTAACGTATAATACCTAAATACATTTAGAACATACTGTATAACGTATAATTCCTAACTACATTTAGAACACACTTTGTAAAGTATAATTCCTAAATACATGTATAATACACTTTGTAACGTATAATACCTAAACACATTTAGAACTATCTGAAAATGTTCACTATTAGTAGCATTTCCAGAAGAGGTTAATATTTTGAAAAAAAGCATATATTTTATTATTATTTCAATAAACTTCTACTTATGTACAAAAAATTCGAAAACAAACCCCGCTATGACCCTTTTAAACGATAAAGCAAAGAACTATATAAAATGTCAGTGAACAGAAAACTTTTGGCTTACTTCTATATATTCAAACTTGAAACTTATGCTCTGCTTCTGTTTGATGCGTTCAGATCGTTTTGTTTGTTTTTTACATGCATCTCAGTTCTTATACAACCTTCAGCTGCATAACGTGATCAATCATCCACATAAGAGAGACAGTCAGTGTGCAAAAAATTATCTAGTAAAACATCAAGTAAACGTTAGAAAGACAAAGATGAATAGTTAGAAGTAGCATAAAAACGGAGATACCTGGTTAAAAAAGAATAAAAACCATGTTTCAGCTGTGAAAAAATTTTGTTTATTGTGAAAAATCTTAGCGTTAGAGTAACTATAAGGCATGAAAAATCTTTGGGCGACGACCGACCATGACAAACGGCATTATACACGTATTTATACTGTTTATTGTTGGAAATGATGCGCTTTGAATAAGAATGCGCAAAGCGCGATTAAATGTGCGTCCACGATTTCTTTCAGAGAAACCCAGTAGATAAAGCTCAGCTCATCCTTTCAACAACCACAAGTCATGAAGGAATTTACATGTGATAGATGGAACGTCAATGTTCTCAGAGAGACTAACATCTACGAAGCCTCGTGAGCAATTCAGTAGACAAGTAAAGGACTTTACTCAAAATAAACTATAAACCAAAGAACTTCCGGAAAGAACTTGAACTCAGTTACTTTTTATTTTATGATTATCATATAAAATGCTTGTTTGAAAAAATGTGACTTGTATTACTATACTATTTTCGTTGAATATTTTTCGAAAACTTTCGACGTGTAGGCAAAGATTACCGTTATTTCAAGTCTGAAGTTTAGAACACAGCAAAGTTGTATGTGTGTAACCTTATTAAAGAAAAATGTTCCTCTTTTAAATTTCCTTTCAAACTAATAGAAGTTGTTTTAATAAAGGACATACATAGCTAGTAACTTGTAGATACGGATTTATATCAAAAAACAGTTAAAAACGAAACGTTAGGTGAATTTCCTGTTACAATAGCACTTCGTAGAAACTCAAAGAATTGACAAATTAAAACAAGTTTAGGTTTTTATCATATTATACAAGCGTGTTTTCATTTCTTCTGTCGTTCCGGTTATCATATTATAGAAGCATGTCCTAATGTATTCATTTCTTCTGTCGTTTCGGTTATCATATTATACAAGCGTGTTTTCATTTCTTCTGTCGTTCCGGTTATCATATTATACAAGCATGTTTTCATTTCTCCTGTCGTTTCGGTTATCATATTATACAAACATGTTTTCATTTCTTCTGTCGTTCCGGTTATCATATTATACAAGCATCTTTCCATTTCTTCTCTCGTTCCGGTTATCATATTATACAAGCATGTTTTCATTTCTTCTGTCGTTCCGGTTATCATATTATACAAGCATCTTTTCATTTCTTCTATCATTCCGGTTAACATATTATACATACATGTTTTAATTTCTTCTGTCGTTCTGGTTATCATATTATACAAGCATGTTTTCATTTCTTCTGTCGTTCCGGTTATCATATTATACAAGCATCTTTTCATTTCTTCTATCATTCCGGTTAACATATTATACATACATGTTTTAATTTCTTCTGTCGTTCCGGACAAAGACTGCGTATTTTTTTACACCAGCATTACAAGATGAAAATAAGATTCAACAGTCTTCTTGTAAAACTTACTTCGAGCATAATTAATAGAAATGTCCTCACCATTATTCAATAGATTTCGTTCCTCCTTCCTACGAACCTGTTTTTATTCCATTCTAGTGTCATGTTAACTTCACATTCAAAAGATAATACACAAATAAAAGGATAATAGGTATATATTTGTAATATCGAAGTTAATTCAACAAATTAATTCTTGCGTGTATTCTTTTTTAGCACTACAAAATAACTTCCTGAAGCTTAAAACTAAATTGTTGCATATCATTTAGTATTTCGTTCCATTGTAATATAGAAGGAATTCAATTTTATAAAAATCATATAGGGTAATGTAATAATGTTTTTACATTCATGAAATTTACGTTACCATATAGTGTATGTAAGTGCATTTTCACTTAAAACTTCTGTATTTTGAGTGTATATAAGACAAAATAAGTTCACAAAAATTAACACTTTTTAATATATGTTTTTATTCATAATATACTTTAAACATTGTTTTATCATATACCATACTAATGTTCGTTACTAATAACCCCATTTATGTTTATGTAATCTATATAAGTCCTTTCTTGTCACTGTTCCAATAATTAGTTGATACTTTCAGTTTTCGAAACTGTTAAAAAGATATAACACAATGATATCAAAGCACTTTTTTCACCGAAAATTTAATTTGGTACAAAATTTTCACGTACGTACAGTTTCTGTAATCTGGATCATACTATAATACATTATATTCAGATCTCAGTATAAAGTGATTATAAAACTGCATATATTTGTTTGCTCTCAGAACTGTTGTCAATCCATCTAGATTTGTTTTGTCAATTGAACCTATAGGGTTTTTTTTTGTTTTTTTTATATTTCTAACACTAATATCTGAACGAAATACACTTGATTCTCCAAACAAACTTTATAATTAATTACGATACAATAGGGTATAATAACTTGCATTAAATCAATCTATATTATCTTGAATATAAGAGTTTGACTTTCAATATCTAATGTCCCCGAATCAGTGCATTGTGGATCCTAGAGTCCATGGTTTGCATTCCGTTTCCGGTAAAGAAATAGCACTCTGCATGTTGGGACCGTGCGTTATAAGAAGTAACAGTCAAATCCCACTATTCGAATAGAGCAGCCAATCAGTTAATTGGTGGTTAGTGCTGTTGACTAGCTGCCTTTTTTATAACCTATTAATTTAAAACTAGGAAGGGTTAGTTCAGGTAGTCCTCGTGTAACTTTGCTCAACTATCTGAAACAAAACAAACCAAATTAATAATATAGTATCATTTGTTGTATTTTTATCTTATTTTGACTCCATTTAAATTTATAAATAATCTTATTAATTCAATTAGATCTTCAAAGACAATTTATACTGATGTTAGTATATTACGTTTTTATATACTAGGTGTTACGTAAAATCCTTCTAATATAACAATAAATCATCCGTATGTAATATTATTTGACTTTCTTCTTTATTCACATTAGTTCTTTTAAAATCTTTGTAGTCTCGAATAGAAAGGTGATAAACAGCCACATTTTGTATTCCACGTTTAAGGTAAACTAAATGGGTGTGATAACTCTTTAGATAAAACAAATGGGTGTGATAACACTTTAGATAAAATAAATGAGTGTGATAACCCTTTAGATAAAAGAATGTGTGTGATAACCCTTTAGATAAAATAAATGTGTGTGATAACCCCTTAGATAAAATAAATGGGTGTGATAACCCTTTAGATAAAATAAATGAGTGTGATAACCCTTTAGATAAAACAAATGAGTGTGATAACCCTTTAGATAAAACGAATGTGTGTGATAACCCTTTAGATAAAATGGATGGGTGTGATAACCCTTTAGATAAAATAAATGTGTGTGATAACCCTTTAGATAAAATGAATGGGTGTGATAACCTTTTAGATAAAATGAATGGGTGTGATAACCC
>NW_013665875.1:126867-134866 GCF_000517525.1 Limulus polyphemus | reverse complement strand
TTGTAGGAACCACTTGGCATCATTCACGTAAAGTTTGATGGAAAGCTGGTTTAAATTGTAGGAACCACTTGGCATCATTCACGTAAAGTTTGATGGAAAGCTGGTTTAAATTGTAGGAACCACTTGGCATCATTCACGTAAAAGTTTGATGGAAAGCTGGTTGAAATTATAGGAACAAGAAAGTTTGTGTGATTTAAAAAAAAGCAAATTTGAGCCTTAAAGAAACTTAATCTACCTTTGATAAAACGTTAGCTGAAACACAAAAAATAATATTACTGAGCCATGCTTCTAACATTTATGGTCACGCGTAATATTCGAAGGATCATTTAAAAATAAAAACGACGAATTGGGTTTTATAATCCTTAGTCCATTTATAATGAACAACAGCTCATGTATAAATTAAGTTAATTATATTATTTTGAATACAGGCTATACAACAGGGTCTCAGCTCTTAGAATGAATTACAATTTGAAAGTACTTTAATATATATTTATCCCAACATTTCGTAGTATTACACTTTGAACTTTTTTGTTGTAGAAAACAGGAATGACATTACGTATTTTTGTGCTATTTCCTGTTATGGAATATTCAAGATTGTAGGTTTAAAGCTTATAACAACGAGTTTTCAGAGTTTTGCTAAAAACAAAAAGTTTGATACCCACATGCTGGAATGGCCTGGTTTCCCCATCGTGACTTGTTTGTTTTAAGTGCAAAAACGTATGATGGGCTAGCTGCATTGTGCACACTGTTGAGATCGGAATTTAACTTTTATGACCTCAAGATTACCGTTGAGCCACCGAGAGACACCATCCAAATGATCGTAAAAGCTCAAAAAGACCAGACCTGAAAGCGATCGACTTTTTGAGTCTTTTTTTTTTTCTTTCTAGCAAAAGTCGTCCACGTGCTTCGGGCAACAGTATGCAACATAATCAATATAGATCATCGTCTGGAAAAGCGACAAAAATAAAGTGTACACTAGTTGATTCCACGATATTCAATCAACCGCCGCTTATTTTGTTTGTTTGATGTTTTTAGCGCAAGCTACATGGGTTGTAAGTCCATAAACATGGGGGCTTAACCATCGCATACCTCAAGCAGCTGGGGAATGAAACGGTTATTCTTGCTTCCATACCAGAACATAGTAGTCGGATGCGGGGTCTTCTGGATTTCTGTGAGAATGGATTGTGGAAACGAATGCAATGGAAATTTTCGTCTTCGGACGATAGGTGGATAATGGAAAAAATGAAGGAAAGAGCGATTTCCTTTGGACAGCAGTGTGATGGAGTCTTTTCAATGGAAACTATGCTGCAGGACTATTGTCAATGAAACAGATATAGCATGACCGGACGAGGTGAGGCTCTAAAATCGTTTTAGTATGGACATTTAAATTCAAGGGAAATATATAAACATTTACTATTTATATATATCATTGAAGTACGTAACTGAACACTTGTTTAACGTAGGATAGTTCAGGATATGTTTACAGGCCTGAGTAAATGATAAACTCTCTATGATCTAAATGCTGATACAATTTTTACATATTTAGTAACATAGCTCACAAACGTCAGCAATTTAAAGTTGTAAATGCGACGCTCAAGTTCATTGTAGTGAAGTTCAGTTGGACTGAAGTATAGTAATCTTCTTTACCAGGAAGATGACTAAATTTCGAATAGATTATCGTTTTGGAAGAGTCCCTTTGTTCATTCAGGTTGAAATACTGCTTTGTTGGCACTAGCACTTGTATACATTCTGAGCATTATTTATCATTAGGAAAGAATCACAGAACCCAAACCCTGCCAACACAATTATTATCATTAGGAAAGAATCACAGAACCCAAACCCTACCAACACAATTATTTATCATTGGGAAAGAATCACAGAACTCAAACCCTGCCAACACAATTATTATCATTAGGAAAGAATCACAGAACCCAAACCCTGCCAACACAAGTATTTATCATTGGGAAAGAATCACAGAACCCAAACCCTGCCAACACAATTATTATCGTTAGGAAAGAATCACAGAACCCAAACCCTGCCAACACAATTATTATCATTAGGAAAGAATGACAGAATCCAAACCCTGCCAACACAAGTATTTATCATTGAGAAAGAATCACAGAACCCAAACCCTGCCAACACAATTATTATCATTAGGAAAGAATCACGGAACACAATTATAGTATTTTCAACACTTTTCACTATAAAAGAAATCAAGCAAAGGAGAAGTGCATTGGAAGCAAAATTTGACTTATCAGACAACGTTTCAAGTTTTTCATTGTTCATATTTTGCCCTATCAGCAACACTGAAACCATCCTTTCCTCTCTGCTCCTGACACCATCAATGTTTGAAATAGTTGTCGGCTATCGTATCACAACATCTGTAATATCTTTCGCGTGTTACATTCGGATCTTGAGGAGACTCATAGTCTAACTTCTGTCGCACTTTACAAGTTGATCCAATTGTGTTTTCCCTCAGCCAGTCTCAAGCGGCTGGTGGCCACAGTTTACTATAGTAGTAAACTTCTCGGTTACTACTTTTAATAGATTTTTATGGCAGATATATTTGGTAACATAGAACATATTATAATGAAACTTCTGATAGACAGTGCCGAATATCCTGCTTCTTTGAAAGTCGAAAATATTATTTCTCTTACCAACTATTTTGCGTACTCAACATAATATGATTACACTTCTTCATTGTATGCGCTCACGCAATCATTGAATTTACATGATAAACTTAATTTGCATATGCATGTTCTACAAATGTCTACGTAGGGTTGGGTCTTATAAAGTGGCTGATCACTATAATATCTCATACTGCGCAATCATTTGTATGATTCATCACTCAATTCTATGTTTTTTGGATAAATATGTCATGTATTCTTTTGTGAAGCAGACCAACAGTTCATTAACTTTAGAAACAGCTTAGCAACTCTCTGTAATTTATGTTGCATTTGGAGAACAATACAATAACAAACAGCTCAACTTGTTGTTGTCTAAAATTAGCCATATTATGACGTCTTCGCTTTAAAATACAAAAGTAGAGTTATTTATTATATCACTAAAAACACTAAAACATTATTGTATATGTGACGAGTTAATTTCCATTTTATATTGAACATTCACATACTTAGATTAAAAATAATTTTCAAATGGAAAAGTTCAAACAATATATTTAAGAATTATTTAAATGTATAGCCCTTAGAGTGTCCCTATAGCGCAGTGGATAGCGCGTTGGCTTTCTAATCCAAAGGAACCGGGTTCGTTCCCCGGTAAGGATGCTACCACCATTGCTTGGTCCAAAGTCAAGGGTGAGGAGGTTGAGTGCGGGGCTAGCCCCGTAAAAACAAAATCTGCTACAGAAACTGCACCAACACTTCCGTCGGCGAAGTGTTGTTGTAGCCCTATGTTCCACTATTAACGAAGAAGAAGATAACACTTGGACACCATGTATAGTAGTCTAAACAGTGATCACAGGAATTATTTTATTTCGATATACAAATACAATTTGATGTGCACGTCTTCCCCATGTCTTGCTAGGTAGAATGTAAGGCGGCTCATGAGCCTTGCACGTCTTCCCCTTGTCTTGCTAGGTAGAATGTATGGCGGCTCCTGGGCCTGGCACGTCTTCCCCATAACTTGCTAGGTAGAATGTAGGGCGTCTCATGAGCCTTGCACGTCTTCCCCATGTCTTGCTAGGTAGAATGTAAGGCGGCTCATGAGCCTTGCACGTCTTCCCATTGTCTTGCTAGATAGAATGTATGGCGGCTCCTGGGCCTTGCACGTCTTCCCCATGTCTTGCTAGGTAGAATGTAAGGCGGCTCATGAGCCTTGCACGTCTTCCCATTGTCTTGCTAGATAGAATGTATGGCGGCTCCTGGGCCTTGCACGTCTTCCCCATGTCTTGCTAGGTAGTATGTAGGGCGGCTCATGAGCCTTGCACGTCTTCCCCATGACTTGCTAGGTAGAATGTAGGGCGGCTCCTGGGCCTTGCACGTCTTCCCCATGACTTGCTAGGTAGAATAGTAACCTTTTAGTTCTTTCCGCACTTTGTTTTCGGAAATAAAAAAATAAAAACGAAAAAGTTACCATACTGATCAAATATGCAAATGATAATTAATATATCATATTTCATAAAAATATTTCGTGCATTTAAATTGTATTAACTAAAACAATTATAATTTCTGTACAACTATACTGCGTAATAATTATGTTTTAAATAAGCATTTGATAATTATAAACTGTGACAACAAAGCCTTTAATTTTGGTTTATTGTAGAAAAGCCATAAAAATCAAACATGTTAATTTTTACAACTTAGTTGTATACCACTGTTTCTGTCTGTGTCACATATAGACAACGTTTAGTGCCTTTTTATTCCCATAATCTTGACACTTTGACCATGCCTGAAATCACTACTGGTATATATACATGAGCAATAATATGTATCGATGTGAGTATGTGTGGGTAGATTCTGCCTGAAGCTTTCCAATAATATGCCTGTCATACCCATTTCCTAAGACATTAAACAAAATAGCTCACGGGAGCCTTTCGGTAGAGAACTATGCATAATTAATACTTCCTAAGGCAAAGGAAGTGATATTTCCCGTTAAACATCCCCCTGCAGCAGGCAGAAGAACACCAGCGACAAAGAACGTCAACGTTGCTACTGCTGTGTTAATGACGGTAGGCCTAAAGCTCTTTATAGGAGCACTACACTACAACAAGTGACGTTCTATTAACATTGATGTTTCAACTCCCAAAGGTGCAGAGCACGATCAGGAGGAAAGTTGCGTCCGATACTAGCAGATTTTATGGCTAGAAAGTTTCTATTTCAAATTAATTTTGGAATATTAATAACAAAGATTTACAATGTTCGGTAGAAGAGCAAGTCTCTTACATACTGCATATATACGTAGTGAAAAAGGTTTGTAACTGCTTGGTTTTAGCTATAAACAGCCTTAATTGATAATTTGTTATGACGTAAAATTACTACCTCACTCAGAATTTTTCTATTTTAAAATGAGTACTACGTTTATTGAGATACCTTGAGCGCGAAAACATTAGATCTGTTTTTCATATTCTATATTACTTTTCTATTAAGCTTGCCTACGTTTAACATTCATATATTATTGTTTCAAGAGTGAAGAAATAAAACGAAAAGCTTACTGCACTTTTTACTATCTCAATTGTTTTAAAGCTTAAAAATATATTCACAAGATAAATACTGTTAGAAACGTGGGAGTAAACAGACGTTATTCCTCAAGGTGACCCTTCCCTTATTTAACAAAACTCGTTGTGTATGAAAGAGACGTTATTCCACAAGTTTACCCTTACTTAACAAAATTTGTTATGTGAGTAAACAGACGTTATTCCTCAAGGTGACCTTCCCTTACTTAACAAAACTCTTTGTGTGAGTAAACAGACGTTATTCCACAAGTTTACCCTTACTTAACAAAACTCGTTATGTAAGTGAACAGACGTTATTCCTCAAGGTGACCCTTCCCTTATTTAACAAAACTCGTTGTGTATGTAAAGAGACGTTATTCCACAAGTTTACCCTTACTTAACAAAACTTGTTATGTGAGTAAACAGACGTTATTCCTCAAGGTGACCTTCCCTTACTTAACAAAACTCTTTGTGTGAGTAAACAGACGTTATTCCACAAGTTTACCCTTACTTAACAAAACTCGTTATGTGAGTGAACAGACGTTATTCCTCAAGGTGACCCTTCCCTTACTTAACAAAACTCGTTGTGGGAGTAAACAGACGTTATTCCACAAGGTGACCCTTCCCTTACTTAACAAAACTCGTTGTGTGAGTAAACAGACGTTAGTCTACAAGGTGACCCTTACTTGACAAAACTCATTATGTGAGTAAACAGACGTTATTCCTCAAGGTAACCCTTACTTAACAAAACTCGTTGTGTAAGTAAACAGACGTTATTCCACAATGTGACCCTTACTTGACAAAACTCGTTGTGTGAATAAACAGACGTTATTCCACAAGGTGACCCTTACTTAGCAAAACTCGTTGTGTATGTAAACAGATGTTATTCCACAAGGTGACCTTTACTTGACAGAACTCGTGTGAGCAAACAGACGTTATTCCTCAAGGTAACCCTTACATAACAAAACTCGTTGTGTGAGTAAACAGACGTTATTCCTCAAGGTGACCCTTACTTGACAAAACTCGTGTGAGAAGACAGATATTGTTGTCCAAGGTGGACTTTACTTAACAAAACTGGTTTGTATTAAAGTCTTAAGTTAAAAAAATGAGTTGAAGATATCACCGTTTCGTAATGATAATATCGGTGTGACTAGAACAGATCTTCGCTATTTACTCTATTTGGAGAGTGGAAGAGGCTTCTATTTCCTATTGCAAAGTTCTTTTTAGCCTAACTGGTTATTTTTTAAACACCCTGTATGTGTATATGTGTATAAACACTGGGTGAAACAAATGTTATGATAAAGCTGTTTAATGTTTTGTTTATGTTACAATAATCTCCAGAGAATTGCACGACAGTTATAAAGTGATTGTGCGCTGTGCTACTAGTCTTTATAAACTGACATTACTTGTAACACGAAAACACTTATGGCATCAAATTTGTTGTTTTTCTTGGGTTTCAAATTATTCAACTCCCCTGGGAGAAGAATATTCTCCATAAGTGTCAAACAGTAATGATTCGACTGTAACTTAGAGTGCTGGGTGAAAACAATGCAATATACGGTGATCTTACCGATTCGAACCTCCATGGATGACAAAAGTCACCGAAAGTGTCAAGTTTCATGTAGGAGGGTAGCCCCAAGAAGACAACTTCTCTGGATGACAAGGCTCTAGAGACTATGTTGTCATGAATTATGAATCACCGTTTTCTCAAAAATACACCACCATAAGTTTGCGGTCGGTCCGGCAATCCCAGAGGGAAACGTCACCGAATGCTGAGTTAGAAAATACCTCTCCGGCTGTCACTGGGAGTCTTCTTAATATAAGTCTCTCCGCCTCTCTCTCTTTCGTTTATTGATTTCCTTTAAGTGAATTACAAAGGCAGATGGTCGCTGCAACAGCAAGGGCACAGCGGCTACTACGTTAAGACATTTGGCGCTTCTTTGCTGCCACTATTTGGCTCGTCCTGTTACGCTTGAGTATTAGCTTTTCTTGTTTGTTGCTCCTTTTGTCGCTGTAACCTCGTGCTTAAGTGCACGTGCTTCCACTGGTTTCCATGGATACTAACTTCTTTTCTTGACCTCGGGAGAAAGAAGATCTCTAACTCCATCAGGTCCTCTGTCTTCATTTGGAGGAACCTTGTCTTTCTACTAATGACATCACCTCATGGTACAGTCGTCAGATAAAAAGATGGAGTTACCCACCTAACCGAGAGGAAGCCTTACGTTACTATGACTGCAAGAAACATCTCGCCTTTATTTAGCACAAACAATTCAGTCACGGACCAGACACATTTGAGAACTTTATTAATAACTGAACGTGAAATGTCACAATCTTACAATATTGAAATGATAGAAACTACCACGTCACTACTTTAATGGTCAAAATAAATCATTTGAAATTTTACAATAACTTCCTTTTTTTACAAATATATAAGATATGCCATGGTATAAACCAAAAAACCTTGTGCATTTTCAAATTGAAATTAAAAAATTAAATATTCTCCCCCTTTAATTTAATGTCATTCTTATATTTTACAAAAAGTTAACAATTAAAACATAAAACTACTCGAATCCAACATGAAAATAAGTAATTTAATTAGGCAATAAAGTCACCGTGATTAGTAATGTTTGAAAACTGTTTTTGTGCGAATTAAAAACTGAATTAATATGAAATGATAGCTAAGGTATAACCGTTTGCAAATGAGTAAGTTTTGTTAATTTTGATAATTGTTTCTACTCGCTAGTTTGAGTTTGTTTGTTTGTTTTTGGAATTACGCGCAAAGCTACACGAGGGCTATCTGCGCTAGCCGTCCCTAATTTAGCAGTGTAA
>NW_013665875.1:114613-126167 GCF_000517525.1 Limulus polyphemus | reverse complement strand
ACATAGTTTTTCCTGATTTATATTCTTCCTTATCAGACCATTTTTATACTCGTGTTATTCTACATCCGTATTTCACTCACCTTTCTTCACGTGTATCTTAAAACACTATCATACAAGCGCATTCATATTCAGTCCTTGTGTTCTTTCCTTATCAGACCATTTTTATACTCGTGTTATTCTACATCCGTATTTCACTCACCTTTCTTCACGTGTATCTTAAAACACTATCATACAAGCGCATTCATATTCAGTCCTTGTGTTCTTTCCTTATCAGACCATTTTTATAGTCGTGTTATTCTACATCCGTATTTCCCTCGCCTTTCTTCACGTGTATCTTAAAACACTATCATACAAACGCATTCATATTCAGTCCTTGTGTTCTTCCATAATGTTTCTCAACTGCATTTATTTTTGTATCTTCTGTGTCAAAGCATGCATGTTTTCCTTCCTTCTCATTTCTGTCAATGTGTGAATATGTTAAAATTCTAAAGCTGTAAAGTTATTTAAAAAAAAATTAATTTTCAGATATTTGAATTTCAACTATTGCAGGAGATCCTGTCAATTTTTGTAGCTATTCACATTTCATAATAACACGTAAGTAGAGGAGATTGTTTTATTAGTGTCATAAAATGTAAAGACGTTTAAAAACTGAAAACAAATTGTTGTTAATATGTGATTTGTCTATACCAATAAACAACGTGGAAAAGTATTATAATTAACCTAATTAGACCACCGCGATGTTTAGAAAATAACACATGTTTATAACAGATAACCCATACTTGGGGTTAACGTTTTTTTATTGTGAAAAACACCCTAGCGATTGTTTATTCCCCAAAATGATTTTTTTTGGCCTGATCAGACCTCAACCAAAAGTTTCTGTCTGCAAACATAATACAATGGTTATTATATTTCGCCAGCAGAGCGATGGTCCTTATCTGGCTACACCAGACGCAAGCGAAGAGTTAACATCGTAAGCCAAGGTCCCCGCTATTTGTTTAAGGTTTACTTTGGACGAAGATTACGCGTTTTTAATAGAGTGGGTCCGTTTTCGTCGCTCCAAAGAGTTATTACGGCAGCATAACACCGTTTACATGAGTTTTAATTGAAAGTGGTATCCATGCAGGACACGAGAATAAAAACTTTTAAAACTAGCATTAAAAGAAACGATAAAACTAGTGTTTACTTACACTTAATCATGTTAAATGACAGGATAATATATAAAAGTAAACGGAACGTTTTACTTTTATTACAGTGGAAACCCATTAATAATTTGAGGGAATTTAACTTTGTCTAAACACGTGGTACTTGAACTATTAAATAAGCCATTTTCTTTTGCTGGTTATCTCATAGTAGTTTTTTTTCATTTTTTTACCCAATCATAATGTGTCATCCGTACTTACCTAGATGCTCTTAGTAAAGGTATAGTTTGTGTCCTATTAGTTCTGCTATGTTTATTATTTACCGCAGCAATCTTTAGATATCTTTCTCAAAATTGGTTGACTACTTAGTACAGAAATTTATGAGGACAATTTGGTTATGTTTTGTGAAGAGAATAAATGTACCTATTATCACATACCAGGTAATGTACAGTTGCTATATGATAAGCAGAGGTCACTCAATAAGAATCATTAGTTACTATGTGATAAGCAGAGGTCACTCAACAAGAATCATTAGTTACTATATGATAAGCAGAGGTCACTCAACAAGAATCATTAGTTATTATATGATAAGCAGAGGTCACTCAACAAGAATCATTTCGCAGATTAATTTTTCGTGAGCTTTATATGAATAGTTCCCGCAAGTTTGTCTAATACGTGGCATTAAAAGCATATGATTAACTTGGATCAACATAACTTTTTGCCTGAATAGAATGGAAGAAGTAAAATAAGTGAATTGGTTTTCATTACCAAAGTAACCTCAATGTTTCTTCCAACAGGCTATTTGGTAATTTATCAAAGTCAAGGTCAATAGACCACAATGGAGTTATTAAGTACAACGCAGTAAGTGACCGAGTCATCAAGTTTAACAAAATCAAATTTAGAATTGGTGAAGCAATTACTTTTGATAGATATAGAAGAAAAGAAAAAACTTTCATTTATCGTGTTTTCGTCTTATAAAATGACAGAGTAAAGAAAGCGTTTATAAAAAAAAAGTTACTTATTGACTATACCTGCTTAGGCTTCCAGTGCCTCAGCGGTACGTCTTATGGCTTATACTGTTAAAAACTGAGTTTCGATACCTATGTTGAGCACAGCACAGATAGCTAGCCTAATTTGTAACTTTGTGCTTAGCTTCAAACAAACTATAAACTATATCTACTCACACATGAGATGAGCCATTATAGAAACATCATAAGATAATCACCAGAGAAAACAAACACCAGTCCTTATTTGATTCTGCCCAATGATTTAGGAATGTATAATGTAATTGTTAATAAGTTATATCTTTTCACAGCATAGCTGGTCAAAGAGTACATTACCTAATATATTAAACATGATTTACCTCAAATTACAACTAAAGAAAATATTCAAAGAATGAGTTGATCAGAAATTATATACTCTTTGTATTTCTCTCACGTAAAACATGGTTGCATTTAACATTAAATGTTTATATAATTGTCAAGATTCCATAAAGCTACACTATCCAGATGACCCAAAGGTTATTGAGCATTTCTCAGCAATGATATTCAAACTTCATTTTACTAAAAGCGCGGTCTGGCCATGTGATAGAACTCTGAATTTCGAAGCTGGGGAACCGAGTACGAAACCGTGCAATACCAGAAAATATTCCCCACACTTTAAGCTGTGGGTGCGTTATTAGAGTTAAAGTCATTCCCTTAGCTTGGGTGATGGGTATTAGAGTGATGCTGAATGGCTGCCTTCCCTCTAGTCAGTAGCTCAAAATTATGAAAGGCGGCAGATGGCCTTA
This sequence comes from Limulus polyphemus, assembly GCF_000517525.1. Classification (NCBI taxonomy): domain Eukaryota; kingdom Metazoa; phylum Arthropoda; class Merostomata; order Xiphosura; family Limulidae; genus Limulus; species Limulus polyphemus. Next base: position 123,239 of record NW_013665875.1, on the reverse strand, counting down.
GAGGCTTTGTCATAAATACAAATTTTTACCAAAGCTTGTGAATTTGTTTCTATTAAAACATGGCATTGTACAATGAGTAATCAAGGTCGACTATAAAAGCAGTCGTCACTAGACTCAATCATACTATACTGGAAGGTTGATAAGGAAGTTTTTATTTTATATCAATATAATACGGTTTGAGTTTTTGGTCACAATACTGTGCAAACTCGTAAAACAAGAGACTTCTGAGTTTACAGTTTAAAATAACATTTCAGAATCCCGTGGTATGCTTTAAATGTATCAGGAACTTGCTCGGTGTTTTCATTTACTTCCCTAACATATAAAGACATTTTCTTGAAGGAACGGGGGAAGGGAATGAAAGTCGCTTACCGACGTCCCGGAAGATAGAATAGGGAAAGATAGCTGTGTCATTACTCAGTGACACTGATGGATAAAGAGTTAGTTCCACCAGTCGGAGGACAGACTTTATTAACCTTTTTACTAAATTTAATGAAAACTATAAAGAAAATCCATATTATCTCCAATTTTCTCTCATCATCTTTATGAAAACAACATTGGTGTCATCAGAATCAATAAATAATTATAATTTCACGAGTTTGTCAAATACTGTTAAATTAATCAATATAATATCCAATGAGAAAGAACTAAGATCCGTTATACGGATTGAACGGCGAGGTACACAATCAAAACGATTTCTTCCTTCTGCCAAAATGTAAGTTACATTTTGAAACGGATTCGTCCATTTTTAATTTTGTATAAGCTTTAGGACATCACGTTTTAATTACACTCAGTAATATTAATAATAATTTAATTCTCTCTAAATATTGTATTCAGATGAAATATACTAATATAGATTCCCTACCGCGCGATGTTGGCCGATGTACTTTGTATCTTATACCAACAATCTATTTCGAATGTGTTGTCACCACGGGTGCAGAATATACCTTACAATAAAAGTTATCCACGAGTGTGTGGTCACTACGGTTGCAGTTTATACCCTATAATAACAGTTATCTTCGACTGTGTGGTCACCACTGGTGCAGATTGTATCTTACAATAACAGTTAACTCCGACTGTGTGGTCACCACGGGTGCAGATTGTACCTTATAGTAATAGTTATCCCAGACTGTGTGGTCACCACGGGTGCAGATTGTACCTTATAATAACAGTTAACTCCGACTGTGTGGTCACCACGGGTGCAGATTGTACCTTATAGTAATAGTTATCCCAGACTGTGTGGTCACAACTGGTGTAGATTGTACCTTATAGTAATAGTTATCCCAGACTGTGTGGTCACCACGGGTGCAGATTGTACCTTATAATAACAGTTAACTCCGACTGTGTGGTCACCACGGGTGCAGATTGTACCTTATAGTAATAGTTATCCCAGACTGTGTGGTCACCACGGGTGCAGATTATACCTTATAATAACAGTTATCCCAGACTGTGTGGTCACCACGAGCGCAGAATACACCTTGTAGTAATAATTATCCCCGATTGTGTGGTCACAACGGGCGCAGATTGTACCTTACAACAACAGTTATCCCCGATTGTGTGGTCACCAGAGAAATAAGTTTGTTTTTGCATTAATGAGTATTTCCAACTGTAAAGGCGTAGTTATTTAAATATTAGCATTCTTCATTGTATCAATGAATCATACATAAAGTTAATATAAAAGTGGCTAAAATATTTCAAATGTTTATGAAATGCAACATAACTTACAATTTATAGTTAATTGGTGATCAGAACTTTTCCTGAGCTCATATCAACAGAATTAAGTCAATGGGCTACCTGCGCTCTGTCCTCCTTGGAGAATCGAATCCCGGATCTTAGCGTTTTAAGACCGTAAACTTACCTCTGATCCACCGGAGGACGACAAGCCTTGTAATGATCTAAAATGAACACACCGCTACAATCAGGGTTCAACAACGAAAGCCAATTTATTCACAATAACAACACTTAGAAATAAATTCAACACTTACCAAAACACAGTTAATAAACAAGTGCCTGGCTAGAATTTCACACCAATAGCCCCCCAGTGGGACAGCGGTATGTTTGTGGACTTACAACGCTATAAACCGGATTTCAATAGCCGTGGTGAGTAGAGCACAAATAGCTCATTTTGTGGCTTTGTGCTTAATTACAAACAAACAAATCACACCAATATTAATAGACAATTTATCATAAATATTGATAAATCAATAATATTGGAATCAGGAAAACCTAATTCCAAAAAAAATAAAAATACAGCAAGTACAATATTCCAACAATATCTTTCAATATCGAGTGACAAACAACAATAACTGTAACCTTCAATAACTATCTTATGACTTTCTCTTTGTCTTTTAGTGAAACTTCTGACAGTATTTATTCACAGAGTAGGTCACGAGAGTACAACCTCATGTGATCATATATTTACATACTCTCCTGCTATATTAACAGTATCTGTACGTCATCGCTAGGGGAGCTAGTGTCAATTTCATCATACACACATACATTTACTGAAAATACAAATGATCATGTAGAAGGTGAGTTAGCGTTTTAATGCAACTAAAAATTCATAGAATAAACTAAACGATAGAAGGAAATAATAAATGAACGATAAACTCAACCATATTCATAAAAAATAGGATTTTCTATCTCACAGTCTTAGAGATGTTGAGAAAGGAAAGTGCAACGAGTTGGTCATTCCTTAATCTTTACATGTTTACTTTCACGTCAAGACACATAAATATTGGTTCTTAATTAGAAAGCATAAACTGTTAAAAAGACCTTCAACCTTTAGGGTCAGATCCCATTTTTTTGTAGTACTTTAGTTTTTAATATAATTTCGATCTGTTAATGCAAATCTTCTTATATGCTTATGATAAGTTATCTTTTGGATGTGTTGGGCATTTTTTTTCACAACTAATTACTACTTTGGCATTACTTTTCAAAAACGGTTTGACACTGCTTCTTAAAAACGTGATTTTCCGTATAACTTTCAATTCTATTTTTACACCAAACACCTTCTCTCTAAACTGGTGTACACATTAATTATGATGTGATTATTGAAATATGAGAACAAAACCCATGACATTTCTTGTAGGAACGGCAGTGATTACAGTAGTACGACAATATGAGATGCTAACAACACCTATAACGTGTCCAGTAGGAACGGCAGTGATTACAGTAGTACGACAATATGAGATGCTAACAACACCTATAACGTGTCTAGTAGGAACGGCAGTGATTACAGTAGTACGACAATATGAGATGCTAATAACACCTATAACGTGTCTAGTAGGGACTGCAGTGTTTATTGTAATATGAGAACAAAACCCATGACATATCTTATAGGAACGGCAGTGATTACAGTAGTACGACAATATGAGATGCTAACAACACCTATAACATGTCTAGTAGGGACTGCAGTGTTTATTGTAATATGAGAACAAAACCCATGACATTTCTTGTAGGAACGGCAGTGATTACAGTAGTACGACAATATGAGATGCTAACAACACCTATAACGTGTCCAGTAGGAACGACAGTGATTACAGTAGTCTGACAATATGAGATGCTAACAACACCTATAACGTGTCCAGTAGGAACGACAGTGATTACAGTAGTCTGACAATATGAGATGCTAACAACACCTATAACGTGTCCAGTAGGAACAGCAGTGATTACAGTAGTCCGACAATATGAGATGCTAAACAACACCTATAACGTGTCCAGTAGGAACGACAGTGATTACAGTAGTCCGACAATATTAGATGCTAACAACACCTATAACGTGTCCAGTAGGAACGACAGTGATTACAGTAGTCTGACAATATGAGATGCTAACAACACCTATAACGTGTCCAGTAGGAACAGCAGTGATTACAGTAGTACGACAATATGAGATGCTAACAACACCTATAACGTGTCCAGTAGGAACGACAGTGATTACAGTAGTCCGACAATATGAGATGCTAACAACACCTATAACGTGTCCAGTAGGAACAGCAGTGATTACAGTAGTCCGACAATATGAGATGCTAACAACACCTATAACATGTCTAGTAGGAACTGTAATGATTATTGTAATATGCGTACATGATATTCCTGGGCCCGTTTGACAGCCTTGAAAACGCACGATTGCCCGACACCTGAACTTCTATTATAACAAGCTTCTGCAAGAGACAACATTGTGAGTCTTCGACCAAAAATGTTTCCGTATTAACCACAGTGCTCAGAAATCTGCTTATGAAACCACTTTTACGAATAACTGAAACAAACAAGTACACTTTGTAGCTGTATCAGAGATAAGACGTGGATGTAATAGAATAAAAATGTTGGATTTTAGTCTCTTCAATCATCATTTCCATTAAAACTGCCTTTGGTTTCGAAGTGTTTCTGTAAGCCTATTAACTTTTGATTTGTGAACCATCACCAATGTATGTATTACCTGGTTAACGGTAGAGGTTTTTTTTTATCGTGGAAAAAGACAAGCTTCGCTCCAGATTGGTTTGGTTTTGAAGTTAATTGGTCTAATAAACGCTCTACTGTGCGAGTTTTCCTCGGATATCAGTGAAAACTCTTTCCTTTAAAATGTAGTGTCTTTGGCCTCTATCTATGTCGTTCAGGAATATTACTAGTGCAATATCATTCTTCGGAGTTGCTGTGACAACAATCCTGCAACCATAAATGAATTGTGGCGACATTACACTGTAGAAATCTGCATTTCTCCGTAAATCAAATATAAAGCCGTAGACGCCAAGTGTCCCATCTGTAGCGACACGCCAGTAATACATATACAAATCGTACTTATAGAATACGATTAATTCTCTTTAAGTACAATATTTCCTTACTTATTAGGTTACAAATTATTTTTGTTTGTGCTGTTATATTTTAGAGTATGTTTTCAACAAGTAAAAATAATTACAACCACTGAACAGCAGCTTCGCTAACACTATTTTTTAGGTGAGGGGCAAAATCTTGATGTCAATATAGTTAAACGTCCTGATAGTCAAATGACAGAATTGACGCTGTGCCAAAAATAAAGTAAAAGCCCAATAATGAAAAAAACGGAAATACTTGGATTCGGTAACGAAGAAATATAAGATAATCATATTCGTCCATAAAAATAGAACAGATATACAGATAAAACAGAGAGAGAAAACGGATAAAACAGAGAGAATAGATATACAGAGAGAACAGAGATACGGATAGAACAGAGAGAACAGATATACAGAGAAAACAGAGATGCAGATAGAACAGAGATACGGATAGAACAGAGAGAACAGATAAAACAGAGAGAATAGATATACAGATATAACAGAGAGAATAGATATACAGATATAACAGAGAGAACAGAGATACGGAGAGAACAGATGTACAGATAGAACAGATATACAGATAGAACAGATATACAGATGGAACAGATATACAGATAGAACAGATATACGGATAAAACAGAGAGAGAACAGATAAAAAAGATAGAACAGATGTACAGATAGAACAGAGAGAACAGATATACGGATAGAACAGATAGAACAGATGTACAGATAGAACAGATGTAAAGATAGAACAGATATACAGATAGAACAGAGAGAACAGGTATACGGATAGAACAGAGAGAACAGATGTACAGATAGAACAGATATACAGATAAAACAGAGAGAACAGATATACAGATAAAACAGAGAGAGAACAAATAAAACAGAGAGAGAACAGATAAAACAGAGAAAATAGGTATACAGATAGAACAGAGAGAACAGATATACGGATAGAACAGAGAGAACAGATGTACAGATATAACAGATATACAGATAAAACAGAGAGAGAGCGGATAAAACAGAGAGAGAGAACAGATAAAACAGAGAGAATAGATATACAGATAGAACAGAGAGAACAGAGATACGGATAGAACAGAGAGAACAGATGTAGAGATAGAACAGATGTACAGATAGAACAGATATATAGATAGAACAGATATACAGATAAACAGAGAGAGAACGGATAAACAGAGAGAGAGAACAAATAAACAGAGAGAACAGTTATTCAGATAAACAGAGAGAACAGATATACGGATAAACAGAGAGAGAACAATAAACAGAGAGAGAACAGATAAACAGAGAAATAGATATACAGATAGAACAGAGAGAAAGATATACGGATAGAACAGATGTACAGATAGAACAGATGTACAGAAGAACAGATATACAGAGAGAACAGATATACAGATAAACAGAGAGAGAACGGATAAAACAGAGAGAGAGAACAGATAAAACAGAGAGAATAGATATACAGATAGAACAGAGAGAACAGAGATACGGATAGAACAGAGAGAACAGATAAAACAGAGAAAACAGATATACAGATAGAACAGGGAGAACAGATATACGGATAGAACAGAGAGAACAGATATACGGATAAAACAGAGAGAGAACAGATAAAACAGATAGAATAGATATACAAATAAGACAGAGAGAGAACACATAAAACAGAGAAAATAGATATACAGATAGAACAGAGAGAACAGATATACGGATAGAACAGAGAGAACAGATGTACAGATAGAACAGATATACAAATAAAACAGAGAGAGAACGGATAAAACAGAGAGAATAGATATACAGATAGAACAGAGAGAACAGAGATACGGATAGAACAGAGAGAACAGATGTACAGATAGAACAGATGTACAGCTAGAACAGATGTACATATAGAACAGATATACAGATAGAACAGATAAAACAGAGAAAATAGATATACAGATAGAACAGATAAAACAGAGAAAATAGATATACAGATAGAACAGAGAGAAAAGATATACGAATAGAACAGAGAGAAAAGATATACGGATAGAACAGATGTACAGATAGAACAGATGTACAGATAGAACAGATATACGGATAAAACAGAGATAGAACAGATAAAACATAGAACAGATGTACAGATAGAACAGAGAGAACAGATGTACAGATAGAACAGATGTAAAGAGAGAAAACGGATAAAACAGAGAGAATAGATATACAGATAGAACAGAGAGAACAGAGATACGGATAGAACAGAGAGAACAGATGTACAGATAGAACAGATGTACAGCTAGAACAGATGTACATATAGAACAGATATACAGATAGAACAGATATACAGATAAAACAGAGAGAGAGAACAAATAAAACAGAGAGAACAGTTATTCAGATAAAACAGAGAGAACAGATATACAGATAAAACAGAGAGAGAACAGATATACAGGTATAACAGAGAGAATACATATACAGATGAAACAGAGAGAACAGATAAAACTGAGAGAGAACAGATAAACAGAGAGAGAACAGAGAGAACAGATATACAGATAAAACAGAGAGAGAACAGATAAACAGAGAGAGAACAGAGAGAACAGATATACAGATAAACAGAGAGAGAACAGATAAACAGAGAGAGAACAGAGAGAACAGATATACAGATAAACAGAGAGAGAACAGAGAGAACAGATATACAGATAAACAGAGAGAGAACAGATAAACAGAGCGAGAACAGAGAGAACAGATATACAGATAAACAGAGAGTGAACAGAGAGAACAGATATACAGATAAACAGAGAGAGAACAGATGAAACAGAGAGAGAACAGATAGAAACAGAGAGAGAACAGAGGGAACAGATATACAGATAAAACAGAGAGAGAACAGAGAGAACAGATATACAGATAAAACAGAGAGAACAGATATGCAGATAAAACACAGAGAACAGATATACAGATAAAACAGAGAGAGAACAGATATACAGATAAAACAGAGAGAACAGATAAAACAGAGAAAATAGATATACAGATAGAACACAGAGAGAGAACAGATAAAACAGAGAAAATAGATATACAGAGAGAACAGATATACAGATAAAACAGAGAGAGCAGATATACAGATAAAACAGAGAGAACAGCTAAACAGAGAGAACAGATATATAGATAGAACAGATAAACCAGAGAGAACAGATATATGGATAGAACAAATAAAACAGAGAGAACTGATATACAGATAGAACAGAGAGAAAAGATATACGGATAGAACAGATGTACAGATAGAACAGAGAAAATAGATATACAGATAGAACAGAGAGAAAAGATATACGGATAGAACAGATGTACAGATAGAACAGATGTACAGATAGAACAGATATACAGATAGAACAGATATACAGATAAAACAGAGAGAACAGATATACAGATAAAACAGAGAGAACAGCTAAACAGATAAAACAGAGAGAGAACATATATACAGAGAGAACAGAGAGATCAGATATACATATAAAACAAAGAGAGAACAGAGAGAACAGATGAAACAGAGAGAGAACAGATATACAGGTATAACAGAGAGAATACATATACAGATGAAACAGAGAGAACAGATAAAAACTGAGAGAGAACAGATAAAACAGAGAGAGAACAGATATACAGATAAAACAGAGAGAGAACAGATATACAGATAAAACAGAGAGAGAACAGATGAAACAGAGAGAGAACAGATATACAGATAAAACAGAGAGAGAACAGATGAAACAGAGAGAGAACAGATATACAGATAAAACAGAGAGAGAACAGATGAAACAGAGAGAGAACAGATATACAGATAAAACAGAGAGAGAACAGATGAA
>NW_013665875.1:111310-114392 GCF_000517525.1 Limulus polyphemus | reverse complement strand
AGAGAGAGAACAGAGAACAGATAAAACAGAGAGAGAACAGAGAGAACAGATAAAACAGAGAAAGAACAAAGAGAACAGATAAAACAGAGAGAGAACAGAGAGATCAGATATACAGATAAAACAGAGAGAGAACAGAGAGATCAGATAAAACAGAGAGAGAACAGAGAGATCAGATATACAGATAAAACAGAGAGAGAACAGATATACAGGCATAACAGAGAGAATACATATACAGATAAAACAGAGAGAGAACAGATATACAGGCATAACAGAGAGAATACATATACAGATAAAACAGAGAGAACAGATAAAACAGAGAGAGAACAGAGAGAACAGATATACAGATAAAACAGAGAGAACAGATAAAACAGAGAGAACAGATATACAGATAGAACAGATAAAATAGAGAGAACAGATATACAGATAGAACAGATATACAGATAGAACATATATACAGGTAGAACAGATATACAGATAGAACAGATACACAGATAGAACAAATATACAGGTAGAACAGATATACAGATAGAACAGATACACAGATAGAACAGATATACAGGTAGAACAGATATACAGATAGAACAGATATACAGGTAGAACAGAGAGAGCAGATATACATATAGAACAGAGAGAGCAGACATACATATAGAACAGATATACGGATAGAACAGAGAGAACAGATATACAGGAAGAACAGACATTTCTCTAATTTTCGCCAATCACATATAGTCTTACGAAACCTTTACTCTGAACTCAGATAAAAAGGTTAAGTTAATATCGTAGGAAAGTCCAGTACAATAAATTTACCTAAACAATAGTATGTAAATGCAGAGACTGCCTAAGACTGGCGGTCTCCACATCGTTATCTCAATGTATAGGTTTACAGTGGCGAAGGTTGGACTTTTACAGACAACGCTCAAGGTATAGGTTTAGAGTAGTTAAAATTAGCCTCTTACAGACAACGCTCAAGGTACAGTTTTAGAGTAGTCAAGGTTGGACCTTTATAGACAACGTTTAAGGTACAGGTTCACAGTGGTTAAAGTTGGACTCTTACAGGCAGCGTCCAAGGTAGAGGTTTAAAGTGGTCAAGGATGGACTCTTACAGATAACGCTCAAGCTATAGGCTTACAGTGGTCAAGGTTGAACTCTTACAGACAACGCCCAAGGTACAGGTTTGTAGTGGTCAGGGATGGACTCTTAGAAACAACACTCATGGTACGTGTAGACAGTGGTCAAACTAAATATTACAGTAGACAAATTATTATATTTGTTTCTATCGGGGCGGAAAATATAAATAGAAAATGTAAGTAAACGAACAGTCCTTAGAGCTTAAACAATATTTTTTCTTTAAGTAATAACATGAATTTCTGTCACAGAAATTATCACTTTGAATAGTACGAAAACTGTTAATACTTCTTCTTATGCAAAGTTATTACTACCAGTTATTTACCTAATTAATTTTATTATTGTTTGATACTCTTTAAAGTTTATCTCTTCCTATGACCCTTCTTGTCAGATATAGTTAATTGTTCTTCAAGACGGGCTTCAGTTTTTTCTTCTTCTCGATAAATAATTTGAGGATTAAATGACGAATGTTTTTTCCCTCTTAATGAAATTTTTACTCCGACAAAAAGTGCAATTTCCTAGACAACCAATTAGATATAGTTCTTAACCCTTGGGCCAACCAATATACTGTTCTTGTTCAGTGGTCCTTGAAAGAGCCAACAACAACACTGTCGACTGTTTGCTTGCAGCAAGTCGAACGTCCTCTAGACTAGGAAAAGGTGGTGCTGAAAGGAAGTCTAGACAAGGAAATGGACAAAGTAAAAAGTACACGAATAAGCTGATAGTTACTATTCTTGAACCTAACAAACCAGTCTTTTTATGTATAATTTATCCGAGACTGGAGACTCGTCTATTCAGCGCCGTCAAAGATTCAACATTCTTTGTTAAGTCACAATTACATTATGATGTTCTTAATTGATTTATCGCTGATTTAAGCTTGTGAAGCCCAACTTTTAGCTCACAAATGCTTCATCTACCTTGACTCACGAGAAACTGATTACACGCCATGACTCATAAACTCGCTGATCTGCTGAAGTACTTTCTCCAATCTCTCTATCTTCCCATCCTTTTCAAATAAAACAAGTATTGGTGCAGGAAACATTTTCTAATATCTCGTTAATGACTATAAACTAGCCTCATTTTTTCTTTTTTCTTGTTATAATGATTTCTTTGCGCTTTAGGATTATAGCAGCCACAAGATTCCGTGATTTCTGGCCCCCAACCCACCCCATACCACCTTCTCCCTAGCCTAACGTGTGACGCATTAGAATCAGCAAGGTCAGACCTACGAGAAAAAAGATTCAACGAATATTCATTTGTCACAACTGCACGTGCAAGAGATGTTAATCCCTTTTATTCATACCCAGACAAGTAGTCAGTTTCGAGGTTCCGAATGTCGTTCAGTGATATCGTGATGAAAAGTTCCAACTCATGATACTTGTGTAGCTTGTTTGAATAGAAACCGAACACACAGTTATGACCTATACTACTTCTGACATTGACTAATACAATATATCGACTGCCACATACTGATTATGTCAACAGCACAACTCCGTCTTGTACATCAGAAGCTAGGCGTCGATCGAGAACAAACGCAAGAAGGGGGAAAAATAGCTAAATTACATAGCCGCCTTCGTTCATGATTTGACCGCCCACATATAAATTTGGGTCCAATGCCGCATGCCTTCCTATGAGACAGTTCAGCAATTTTTGGTGTCTTGAGCAAGGTTCAGAAACTTTTATTTTTTCACTTTAAATTTCAAATTTAAATACTGAGACCAAGCATTGACGAACACGACGAAGTACCGTCAATTAATACCTGTTTTTTTTTGTCTCCAAAGTTTTGATGTTTTAAGCGATTTTAATGAAATACAGGTTATAGGTGTTACAATTGATGTTTTAAGTGATTTTAATGAAATACAGGTTATAGGTGTTACAATTGATGTTTTAAGTGATTTTAATGAAATACAGGTTATAGGTGTCACAATTGATGTTTTAAGTGATTTTAATGAAATAC
>NW_013665875.1:100656-110906 GCF_000517525.1 Limulus polyphemus | reverse complement strand
ACAAATCGGCTACTTGCTAATATATTGTATTCTAGTTACATAAAATGATGGTTGGAGACGGCTTGAATGGGTAATGAAGAAAAACTTTAACATAACAGCAAATGTACAACGTTTTGTCATCATCAGAGTTGGCAAAAGTTGCGGTTAATACCGTAAACTCTACTTCACTGTGGATTGTAGCATAATTAGAGAATAAAGTTGTTGTTTTATCCTATACGCTACGTAAGATCCAGAAAGTTCATTAAAAAACACATAAAAACATGATCACAGGGTTATTGATCACAATGGAGGGTACCAATCGCAGTTATCTTGACCATCACATAGTAAAATTCATGTTCGCAGCTGGCGTTTTCTTAGCGTAAGTCTACGTTTATAGTTGTCACTTGGGGTTAGGAAAACAGCCTAGTTCCCGCAAATGTGATTGCGATACACTAAGGTATAGAAAACACATCTCCTAGGGCTAGTGTCTCACAAGTTTCAATTAGCTCCTGTGTAAAAATAAAAATTGAAACAACAGCTCAAAAACCTTGTTTCTTTGTTTGTTTCGGATATTTGCGGCGGAAAGATACACAAGGACTATCCACGCTAGCTCTCCTTAAATTTGATAGATTAGAAGAAAGACAGTTAGCCAACACCTTCCGCCGCCAACTACTCTAATTGAAGAGTGAGAATGAACCGTCAACCATATAGGACACCAACGGTCTCAAAGTACAGAGTGTAATTTTTTGCAACGAGACTCTAACCATGAGCTGTTAAACCCATATTTTGGCACTCTACCCGCTAGACTACGCCCGCAAACAGTGTTCTTTCTTCAAACCACAATGGGTATTTCCAATCAAGATCCTCAAATCTACGGATATCAATTTCATATAAGTGCATTTAAAATCCATGTTCTGTAACCGAAATATTATAGACTGTACTTTCAGACAACACAATGACGGGCAGAAACTAGCTGCATTTACAGCTGTTATAGACTGTACTTTCAGACAACACAATGATGGGCGGAAACTAGCTGCATTTACAGCTATTATAGACTGTACTTTCAGACAACACAATGATGGGCGGAAACTAGCTGCATTTACAGTCTTATAGACTGTACTTTCAGACAACACAATGATGGGCGGAAACTAGCTGCATTTATAGCTGTTATAGACTGTACTTTCAGACAACACAATGATGGGCGGAAACTAGCTGCATTTACAGCTGTTATAGACTGTACTTCCAGACAACACAATGATGGGCGGAAACTAGCTTCAAAGAGTTCAAAGTATTTTAGGCTTATTCTCAAAAGCTTTGCCAGCCTAGAGCTGAAACTACAAAAATGTAGCTCAATGCCGTGAAAATCCAAAAACACATATGTTTAGAGGATTAAAATGATTGATGAAATCAATATGCAAACATCAAGTGCGTATACCACATAAGAAAGTCTTAAGTTATTTATAATGTAATGAATAAAACAAAAATGTTAGATTTATTCACGACATCAACACTAATGAAATATATATATGTGCTTGTGAACAATTAAAATAATGTTTTGTATTTACGTGTATCTGATTTTTTTTAATTTTGTAGTATAATTATCTGTTTCGTAAATAATTTTGGAAAGAGAGCACTGTATGCGTTCAGTATTATTTGGTTTGTTTGTTTTTAAGCGCAAAGATACACAATGGTTGTCTGTGGTGTGCCCACCACAGATATCGAAACCCGGTATTTAGCGCTTTAAGACATCATATTCACCACAGAGCCAATGGATGGGAGTGTCGTTGGGTAAAATATCTGATGTAAGCTGTATGCATTAGCGTCGTTCGTAATCGGATTTTATTAAGAGTTAGATATATATAGCACAACAAGTCAAGTTTATGAGAGTCTTACAGTCTCCTCAATTAGTGAGTCAATGAAGAGTCCGATATCATAGAAACAACTTGATTGTATAGCTTAAAAACTGAGTATGTAGGCCTGAGTCCAGTAGGAGAAAAACTATTTTATTGTGTGGCCTAAAAACTGCTAGTTAGGCCTCAGATCGCTGTTGTTTGGGAAGTGCAATATTTTGTACAAGTGGCTGACATACCACTTATTCAAATCGATACACCGACTGTTCGTCGTTGTTATAATTGTACCAGCGTAACAATATATATATATACACTATGAATGAAGATGATTAATTTTTCAGGAAACAAATTTGGCTATTTCAAAAATGATGTTTCCCACAACATTTAGGGATTCAGCCTCGCGCGAGAATCAAATATTACACAGCCAACTAGTGTTGTTTCAAGGAAGTGCAATTTCACGAAATGCAAAATCAAGTTCTGTAATTACCTTTATTCTGTGCAACGTAACCATTTCACTGGCAATTCCAGTTGCATGCTGTTGAATAAATGTATTAAAGTCATATCGTAAAGATCTTTGAAGAGTGTCGTATCTTTAAAGAAAATAACCTATTTGTCTACGAAAAATCAAGTTCTGTAATTACCTTTATTCTGTGTAACGTAACCATTTCACCGGCAAGTCCAGTTGCATGCTATTGAATAAATGTATTAAAGTCATATCGTAAAGATCTTTGAAGAGTGTCGTATCTTTAAAGAAAATAACCTATTTGTCTACGAAAAAAAGGCTACTTCTCCCATTTGCCTTTGGGACTATTATTACATCTAAAAGCGTAGAATTTGTAAGAATATCTCATTGAACAGTGTATGCTTGGGTTACATTCAGACATTTTCTTTGCCTCAAGGAAGGAAAACCACATGGGTATATACGGAATTCCAATGAAATCAACAACCGAATAAACACGTAGAGAAATTTAGGGCTTGCACTCTTGGAAAGCTCTGATTTAATTAACAAATAGAGTTGGCAGCTGGCAAATGGTGCACCAAATGTTATTACACTTTATCACGAAATGTAGCGGGGAGCGAACAGAAACCGAGAGTTGTAAGAAACCTAATAGATACACGATTCATGAAGAAGAGAAGATAAAAATAAATGTCTTATTCTCACTTTTCCATTCTGGATTAATTAGCTGTAATTGTGAGTCTTCTTTGTCGTAGAAAGAATTCTACAAGAACAATGTTTTTCAACTAAATCTAAGAATCTTTATGGAAATGTTATTTGATTTAATCAGGGCAAACAAACGAAACGAAGTTCGAAATATATGTACTACAATTTCTTTTGTTCAGTTGGATACTAATTCGATAGCATTCTGGTATATTCCAGTGGACATTGAGAATGTGACATGTTCATCATGTTAAAAGTGCTAATATAGCGAAGTTCTGAGTCAGATGACTTCAACTGCGCTATTTATTTGCAGTGTTTGGTAATTTGAACCTGAAGCTCATGCGACTTATGAACTATTCGTTCAAATCAGTTGTATTAAGTTGCTAGACATGGCTGTAACACATTTTGTACTGCTGAACAGAGACAGAAAGCAACCAGACTGCAACACCCTTTGCCTATCATGCGGCTGGATATTGGAATTGATTGCGTCTTATATTACGCTCAGTACTGAACGTTCAAAATGTGTTCAGCTCAGTATGTCGTGGTAGAACCATAGTCCTTTAGTTTCGCAGCCTGGCACACTGAACTATTAGCTACTCGGTTTCTTGGAGTGAGACTTAAAGAGAAAGTTCTATCGTAAAAATTAAAATACAAAATATGCTCTGATGTTTTTAAACTGAATTCAAAAATAGTATTCTTAACTCAACATTTTTATTCAATATCTTATTGGTAACATGTTCTGTAATTAAAATATGTCTGTAGTCTGTGAAACTTAAAAAAATTGATACTTCGAATGCATGGGAATTGTTGGTATGCTTATAGAGGTAGCCGTTACGTAATTGTTTAATATATTGTACATTTTCTTGCCAAATATTGTTAGATTTAGAAGAAGCGTGCCACTTCCTCCTATTAGGAAATATGACCAAGCTTTGAAGATCAGATTATAATAACCGCAAGGCACTAAACAACTTAAAATATTTAATTTTGTTGTACGTTTCTGTACATAATATGTAGTTTACTACATGAAACGTTTTCAAACGTTTCAAAATTCTAGTAATTAAAAAATAAATGACAATTCATTTCGATAAATATTTTTTCTTTAAATTCATATTAAACATCTTTTTTTTAGAATTCTCTCCATACTTATAGTTTCTTTTACAAATAAAATATAATTCTTTAGTAGTGATCTTGACATTCTATCCTTACTAGTATATTGTTCTGCTAACAAACACATCTTGACATTCTATCCTTACTAGTATATTGTTCTGCTAACAAACACATCTTGACATTCTATCCTTACTAGTTGTAACAAACATATCTTGACATTCTATCCTTACTAGTATATTGTTCTGCTGACAAACACATCTTGACATTCTATCCTTACTAGTATATTGTTCTGCTAACAAACACATTTGGACATTCTATCCTTACTAGTATATTGTTCTGCTAACAAACACAACTTGACATTCTATCCTTACTAGTATATTGTTCTGCTAACAAACACAACTTGACATTCTATCCTTACTAGTATATTGTTCTGCTAACAAACACATCTTGACAATTCTATCCTTACTAGTATATTGTTCTGCTAACAAACACATTTATATTTTCTCCACACATATATTCTACCAATAAACACATTTCGCTGGTGGCTAGTTTTTAAGCTAACATGCATCTTTGATTATCAAACCTAGTCTGTGGTGGAATAATGAGACACCTACAGGTAATAGTTTCATGCAATTGGACAAACGTGTCCTTGTAAATGATAAATTTATTTCCGCTTCTCTGTCATTAACTCTAATCAACTGTCATTGCTTGAGGTGTAAAAATTACTCGGAAATAATTACTTCGTATATAAAGAGTCGTCATGCTTGTACCCCCTCAGGGAATCTGCTCTAGTCCTCTGAGTAGACTCGTAGCTTTAGTATATGCTGCATTCTACGGTTTCAGCCAATTGAATACAATCTCTCATTGCTGCGGTGAATTTTTTAGATGTCTAAAACGTGCATGATTACTATACTTTTCATTACAAGTTTCTAATGTTATTCAAATTAATTTTAATTTGTCATTTTTGAGTTATCGATTCAAGGAGGAAAATATATAGCTTTGTCTCTAACTTAGCATGATTGTTGGAATATTTGTTTTTTGATAAGCTACAACAAAAAATTTATATACAATTGGCTCGTAAAAAAAGAGTCAATTCAATGTTTTAAAACGGTCACAATTATCATTCAAGAAGCTTACTCTGAAATCCATTAGATCCTATTCAGGTTATGTAAGAAAAATTTCCAAACAAATAATTTTAACTTTTTTCTTCAGCTGACAGAAGGATGACCTGGTGTTAGATTAAACGCGAGTTACCTTATCTCCCAGTTTGTTTACTACTTTTCTAGCTGGTTTTTCTTCGGTTGACAGAAGGATGGTCTGGTGTTAGATTTAACGCGAGTTACCTTATCTCCCAGTTTGTTTACTACTCTTCTAGCTGGTTTTTCTTCGGTTGACAGAAGGATGGCCTGGTGTTAGATTTAACGCGAGTTACCTTATCTCCCAGTTTGTTTACTACTGTTTCTTCTAGCTGGTAGCTAGGTGCATTTACTTAAAAAAGTATTCAATTCCCAAGAACTTGCCGTGAATGAATTATTTCCTCTTTTCTCCGAGTTATATAAAATTATGTTATGAAAACAGGTGTACGATACTTAGATTTGTATAACATTTGCAAATATATGTTTTGCATTCTAGTGCACTGTGGTGTAAATGTTTATCGACCTCCTGCACAACGAGGAAATGGCGTGTTTAAAATCCTACAAAAAATAAAAGAGAGAAAAACTTTGGGAATAACGGCTTTCTGATTTTTGTTGCCTCACTCTGTAATACACTTGTGAAAGATTGTTTTCTTATTTCATCATTCAGATAAACCGATTTACTTTAATTTCATAATGGCATATCTTTAAAGAGAACACAATATGAAGACCCACCAATATAAGATTATCTCACCTTTATCTATGAGGATGATATAAACTGTAGATAATGTTTAAAACATTATTCCTGGCTGGTTGAGAAGCGTTTCTTCTTTCAACTTACTTCATAATTGTGATAATTAGTAAAGTTTTAGTTGATCTTAACACCTATAAAAGACACAAATAAAACCTTGAAAGGAAAAATTCACAAGCTAAATTCATTACAGTGAGAGCCCGAATGTGTCAAATCCTGCAGAGAACAAAGGCTATTAGCTATAAGATGATTATTGCGAAAGATAACAACCCAAAGAAACAAAACAATAACAGGTAACTGTTGGTTAAATCCGTTCTAAAATATCATATTTTTTTACAAAAGGAAGGAAATAATGTAAAATATATTCATCAGTATACACTACATTTTTATTGCTTTATCCACTATCTAGTGTTAGCTAACCATTTAATGAAACAAGACAGTGAATAGTAACATTTTCTATCCCTTGGCACATAATCAGCATCTAACGCTTGGTATTATATTTAGAAGTATCCTGTTCTTAACCCCTCATTGGTGGCATGTAACTAAGATATATTGTACATTATGAATGGTTAGTAAAGTTTAAATGCAATATCAATGCAGCTAAATAAGTAAATTAAGCACAATATGCAATCAAATGTGAAGATAATATTTCATAGTATTATTAAATTTAACGTTTTTTATGTTCTCTGTTTTTTGTTGTTGTTCTAATACTTTTTTAGATGAACATACTTTAGTATAACGAATATATTTGCAAAAATCGATAAGCTTCTGTATTTTTAGCAAAAAACCCAACAAGCTACATGGGGCGGCAATTACGAGTTTTAGGCTAGTTTATTTGTTCTAAACTTTATGGAGAGAGGTACTTGTATATTCATAGCCATCTGCTTTGTCTAAATATACACGCAGGAAAAAAGGAATATATAATATACGTAAAGTGTTCAGTTATATCATGCGTAACGCCCTCTGATTATGTTGCTTTGAGTTTCAAGTTGATTTTATAATAAGTTATGTCCCTCTCTTCTCTCCTCCCCAAAAAAAGTGGTTGAAGCAGTCAAGATGAAAACCTTCCCAAAGTATCATTAAAACATCAGCCTGTCTGATCACTGTGTTATATAAGCCATTCTTACATATTTATATTGGCATAAAGTAGACAAGGTGAAAGACTCGTGTATTCAACTTCTTAATGAAAGGGCTTGGCTGGGCTGGTGGTTAGAGCGCTTCCTTGACTCGCAATCTGAGGTTCGCGCGTTCGAATCCCCGTCACATCGAATATGCCACGAGTGAGTATGACGGTCAATCTCACTATTCTTTGGTAAAAGAGTAGCCCAATAGTTGGCGGAGGGTGGTGTTGACTAGCTGTGTTCTCCCTAGTCTATCACTGCAGATAGCCCATGCGCGACATTCGAAACAGACCAAATTAATGAAGGTTAGAAACGTTTCTTTGTGCTATCTGTAAGGAATAAGCAAAGTGTCAGATAATGGTTTCATAATTAAATATGTGATCTGACGTACGTAGAACATCTTAATTTCTATTATGCATCAATCCAACAAATCTATCTCCTGTTTAGATTCAACTGAAAATGGTCGAGTTGAATATGCAGTGCTAAAGAACAATATTTATAAATAATTACCAAACAAAGACAACACAAGATGATACACGAGATCACCTTGTACGGCATATACTGAAATGGATTCATATTCTACCCCTTCAATAAATTTCTTTAGGAAAAAAATGATTTACAGAAATATCGCTAAAGAAAGTAAATAAATATATGAATAAGACCATTTCTTCAAACCCATTTTGGGTAATGTCAAACACACGGTTATTTCAACATAGGTTAGTTCAATCCTGCATGTCTTCCCCTTTTAATAACCCAAGTAACGAGCTTGACTTCAGCAACACGACTGTGTTTTGGAGTTTCTATTCAGCGTAATTCAAAGCAAATACTTCTAATAATTATATATGACAATCACTTTCCTATGTGAGATAACGATTTATGTAGAAATTATAGCCATTTTTTTTCTAATATTGAGTAAAATACGTTTCACCTATGTGCAGATAATAATTGAATACTAGAGAGTTCATGAGCAGATCCCCCATCCCCGGTGGCTCAACGGCTAGTCTGAGGGCTTATAATGCTAAAAATTAAGTTTCCATATTCGTGATCGGCAGAACATAGATTGTCCACTGTGTATCTTTGCGTTTAACAACAAACAAACAAATGGTGTTGTTGTTTTTTTTCAGAATTCATTAGGCCCGATACGACCAGGAGGTTAGGGGGCTTGACTCGCAATCTGAGGGTCGCGGGTTTGAATCCCCGTTACACCAAACATGCTCTCATTTCAACCGTGGAGGCGTTATAATGTAACGGTTAATCCCACTATTCGTTGGTAAAAGAATAGCCCAAGAGTTGGCTGTGGATAGTAATGACTAACTGCCCCCCACTGCTAAATTAGGGACGGCTAGCGCAGATAGCTCACGTGTAGTTTTGCGCGAAATTAAAAACAAACCAAACAAAGCCAGAATTCACTTTTCGCGCAAAGTTACACAAATGAATATATGGCATAACCGTCCATAATTCGGACAGACAAGACAGAAAACAGTTAAGTCAGCACCACCCACCGCCAACTCTTGGATTACTCTTCTCCGTTCTCATAGCACACTAACGGCCTTAAAATACAGACTGTGTTTTTCTGACACCAATTTGCTGCAAATCATGAACCCTCGAATTCAAAGCCTTGCCCAGTACCGGGATCTAAGAGGGTTTGGACACACGCCTTGAGACAAAGAAATATAACCCTTTTTGATTAGAAATTTCTACCAAAAAAAACATTTCTTTCATTAACTGTTGATAGAGAAAGTTCACTTATCTTAACCTTATCCATTATGTATTTTTGGCATTAAAACACTCATAGGATAAATGTTTGACGTTTAATAACAACGAAATCATTTTAATTCAGGATAATTTCCCATATTTTGAATTTAACAAACGTAAGAGTCTTTGTTTAACTTAACTTGTGAATACACTTAAAAACAGGTTTGACGAATTTTTTTTGTATTAATCAATGAGTCAGATCAGAGCTTGATATGATGTAAGTTGTCTAAAAATTAGTATCAAGCAGCTAAGCCTAACTTTTCAGATATCGATTTATAGCTATTAATAATAATCAATATCGTCTACTAGCAGACAAATACTTTTTTACAATACATGTGTACTACTCCAATACAAAGTCAACTTGTGTTTTCACAATCTTGCCATTGTTATAATTTCAACACAATTCGTCCTCTGGTAGCTCAGCGGTAAGCTTATAACTCTAAAATTCTGAGTCTACTTTCACCATAGACAAAAAGCACAAAATTACTATAGGTGCAATTACGCTGAGAATATATTATACAGTGCACGAGATCGTGTTTATCGGTACTGCGATATTTGGTTAGTGTCTTGGGCGCATTGCACATTTTTTGGCTGAAACTGATGCACGAGACAAACATCAATAATAACGCTAGAGTATCTGAAACAGTAGACATGGTTGATTTAACCTATCCGTTAAGATTCTCTCGATGATTTTCTTCTTGCTATAACTTAAAACAGTTTATTGTTTTTAGAATTTTCGCGCGAAGTTACGAAGAGACTATCGGAACATTCTCATCCCTAATTTTGTACCGATAGACTACAAAGAAGGCAGTACCCACTGACAACTGGCGGATTGAATCATCATCTTATCATCGGCTCCAAAGTGGGTAGTGCGTATTTACAGCAACGTGACACGAGCCATGAACCCTCGGATTCACAGCCCACTCCCCGTTCAATATAAAATAGATGCACAGATACTTTCCACACTTAACCTACTCATTCGTTAGGCCCTCACGCAATGTATTTTGTATTAATCTACAATTAGATTTTCTTTATAAACTAAGTCCTAGACAAAATGAATGTTCATAGAAAGAGTTGAGCTTGGAATAAGAAAACACCATTATCCGACGTTTTAAATGTTGAATTAAAATATTTCAAATATTATTTTAATTAAAATACGCCACTACTATCTAAGCATGCAGTAATAAAACATTTAACAAGGAGCACATGTACTGGATTATTACACCAAAGCAATGATTGATATTGTTACGTCTCTGGTCGTTTGTTAATTTCCCGTAGAAATTCTTTCCGAGAAACTGCAGCGATACAAGTCCTTTCTCAATTAAAACTAGTTTATTCTTTCTCGTTACAAACTTTGTAATACACTTAATTTCCAAAGTCACTTTAAACTTAAAC
>NW_013665875.1:97385-100491 GCF_000517525.1 Limulus polyphemus | reverse complement strand
TGGCAAACACTAGAGTTGCCAGGAACAGTCATGATCCTTCTAGAAAATCATGACGTGTTACCAGAATCACGTGACTTCCGCTGTCGTAACAATATCTATAATCTAAATATACATATTATTTACACACCTCGAAGTAGAAATCCGGAAAGGAAGAGAGGTGTGAAGAGAAATCTCGTACAGTTAACTGTATTAGTTTGGATTCATAAAACTCGGGTGTTAATTCTATAGCTCAGTTGGTGGAGTACTCGCCTGGAGTGCATGATCTCAAGATTAGGATCTCAAAATGTGGGCTAATCCTTTAGCTCAGTTGGTAGTGTACTCGTCTGGCGCATAAGATACCAGAATCGTGATTATAAAACGAGACTTTACCCTTTACTTCAGTTGATAGTATATTCGTCTAGCGTGCGGAATCCCATGATTAGGCTCTTAAAACGTGAGTTCGTCCTTTAGCTCAGTTGATAGTATACACGTTGGAGTGCAAGATCCCAAGATCAGAATCATAAAATGTGACTTAATCCCTTAGCTCAGTTGATAAAATACTCACCTGGCGTGCAAGATCTCAAGATATGGATTTTAAAACATGGCTTAATCCCTTAGCTCATTTGATAGTGTACTCACCTGGCATGCAAGATTCCAAGATCAGGATCTTCAAAGTTTATACTCCTTTAGCTCAGTTGGTGGAGTACTCGCTAAGGGTGTAAGATCCCGAACTCAGGAGATATAAAAACTTTACCACAGAAAAACCGGCGCTCAGTGTTGGGTTATCCACAACCCTGAAATAAGGTCCATGAACGGACTTCGTTTACTAGAGGGAGATATGTACGATCAGCATTTTCTAGTGGATTATTGAATTTGAATTTGAATGCCCGCAGGCTTGTACATTTTGTACTGCTATACATATATATATATATATATATTTATTTATATATATTTATATATATATAAATACTAGCGTGTAGCACGTCAATAATGACGGGACAAGTACTACCACCCTCACCCCATAGTATACCCTAATGTCACATTTCATTGCCAACTGAAATAAATAAATTTTGCAAAATCAAGCTTGACCAACAAAGAAGCAGAAAAAAGTGCAGTCGAGGCAATCAAACGTCGGTATGTTCCTTTGTGAGCCAATGAAAATTAAGATCATTCATGAAATGAACTCGTGGCATGTTTATAGAATAATTAATGGTAAAAGACAGTTAGATTAACAACTTCTGATATATAGAAAAGCCAGTGCGTTTTGGTAATAGTACGTTCCAGCATTGGCTTTTATGTTATGTCGCTTAGTAACAAAAGTATAACCTAATATTGTTGTTAGTGTATGTACTGAAAGTATAAAATGAAATGTGTAGACAACAAAACTGAAAAAATATTTGTTGATTTCTTAATTTAGAGCCTCCGTTGATTAAAAGGTTTTTTTTTTTATTAAAAACGTTGAAGATATAACAGAAAATAGCTTAATTCAGAAACGGTTTTAATTTAAAATTGAATCGATATTTCTACTTTCATGATAAATTTTATGCACTTGGCTCTAGGCTAGGTGATCCCCTACTACGTCTTTACTTTAGGCTTATTATACCAACACTCACTACATCTATAATGTTTCAAGGCCTCCTTGTAACCCGTCATTAAAATCGTAATGAGCAGACAGTAATTGAACTATTCTATCTGGATTTGGCTTATACGACTCCACCTATTTCGAGAGATCAAGAAAAATCAAACCTGACGTGACACACAAAGGCGTTCATATAGGTTATATGTTGTTACGTCTCTGGTCGTTTGTTAATTTTCGGTATAAATTCTTCCAGAGGAACTTCAGCGATACAAGTCCTTCAGCGATACAACTCATTTCTTAAATAAAACTAGTTTATTCTTTCTCAATACAACATTGCAATACACAGAATTTCCCAGGCACTTTAACTTAACACACGCTATAATTCACAACGATTCACGCACTTTACTAACGGGCACAACCACTCACTTGAATCAATTATCTGTCTCTATATCTGTCTATCTGCATTTATGATTCACGCTTTATTTACCGGGCTTATATATTAAAATAGAGGGCGCCTAGAAAAGACTAGAGTTGCCAGGAACAGTCATCATCCTTCTAGAAACTCATGACGTGATTTCCGCTGTCGTAACACTGCCCTTTCCTTAGTATTGTTCGTCACGAACAATAGCCACTTACATAAACTCAATAGATAATGAACAATAAATGTACAGAATTTGCAAACACAAAATTAAAATACAACAAAGTCTCCTAATTTTACAGGACTTTTTTTTTTCCATACTGGCCTCCGTCTCATTGACTTCTGCTTCACGTGGGGTTCATCTGCTCCATCAGGAAATGTCCTATTATCGGTAACAGTCACATCAGTGGTAGTAACTTCATCAAGGACTTCACTGTTTCCTTTCTCTAAACCAGGTAGAGTTTCATCTTCGACAGTGGCTTTTTCAGGTGACACGTCTTCAGCAGCATCACTTGTTCCATTGTTCCTTTCATTCCAACTGAAATGTTCTGGACCGTGATAACGCCAAAGCCTTTTGGCATGCACCACCTTTGGCTTACCTCGCCGACCACATTTTTATTCGAAAAGTCCCGTCTGAGAGACGATCCACTATATCATACGGGCCTTCTCATGGGGATGACAACTTAGGAGACTTCCCTTTGGTCTTCCTGGGATTATATAACCACACCTTGTCTCCTGGTACAAAGTCGACTTCAGTAGATCTCTTACCATAACATAGATTTATGGAATAAGCAGACGTTTTCAAGTTTGAACGCACTTGATGATGAATATCATCCATCCTTTCAGATAACACTTTCACGAACTCTGACACATTTTCAGGCAACTCTTCGTAAGGTAAGCGTCCTGTTATCAGAACCACTGGCAACCGAAGTTCCCGACCAAACATCAGCTTTGCTAGAGTGTATCCAGTGTCTTCATGCTCTGCTGTTCTATAGGCCATCAACAGTGGAGGGAGTAAGATATCCCAGTCATCTTGGTGGCTATTACAGAACTTTTCCAATTCCTGTCCCAGTGTCCAGTTTTACTTTTCTACAATCCCATCGAACTGTGGGTGAAGTGGCGTTGTCCTG
>NW_013665875.1:95237-96833 GCF_000517525.1 Limulus polyphemus | reverse complement strand
AACCTCCCTTTTAATACTTGCCAGAATTCGCCCTTTGTTGTTCTCAAACGTCATTTTATCAAAGTCAAGTGACTTCCGCTGTCGTAACAATATATATATATGTATATGTATATGGTAACCATTAAGGAAGCAAAAACTGCATAAATAAGAATGTTAGATAATGTTCATTTGTTATTAACTCATTAGATGCTAATTGCATGCCATGGTTTGTGGAAGGTAATAATTGACTGGCTAAATGATTAAGTACTTGTGTTTTTAAATTCAAAGCCAAAAGGCTACAAAACTATGGAAATGTGCCATATTTCAGGACGTTTTTTATCACCCTTCTCTGCCAAAAAACAATCTAAAACAAAGTAGCCCCTGTACATCGTCAGACAGTTTTTTGTTACCATATAAAAAATAACTGTACTCGAGTCAGCCAACTGTGGATGATGGAAGCCAAAAGTCTATACAAAAAAGTAGAAATGTGCACTATTTTAGGGTCTTTTTAAGTCTTCTTTCTCGGGCAAAATTTCCAAAACTAAATATTTCATATACCCAGTCACACAGTTTCCAAGTATCACATAAAAATTTACAGAAATCGAGCTAGCAAAGTCTGAGTGATAAATGCTAACACACACACACTTATTATTAGTCATCTTTATAGTAAGAATTGTCACATTCTTTAGATCTCAGGATCCTAGTGTTTTTGGACATATACAGTATTAACAATGTAGTATTGTTGAACACATAACTTCCGGAAGTTTCAGAGCAATAAGAATCAAGAATTATTTGGTAACAATAATGAAATGGATTTGCTCATAATAATATAGCACGAGATAACATTAATCTCGATTAGAAATATCTGGCAGTACCATATGTGCAATGTTAATATCATCTATTTCAAATGTTGAACTACAGATCATTACCACTAGAAGAACAATACTCAAACTGAAACCAAAACCATTTTAATAAACTAGGATATTTACAGACACACTGGTATTATAACTTCCGTGCATTTGAATCTCGTGAGGATTGTACTGGTGGCCTTATTTCTTTTCTCTCTCTCTGTGAGTAGTTTTTATGTTCATGAAAAACAAAACAGATTTCATCCTGAACACGGACACTCCTGGGTTACTGCATTCCCCTGTACATTATGATTTGAATCGAAGCCTACCCTGAGAGGGCAACAGCTGCAAGATCTGCCTCTTCTCTAAAAAATATAGACTTTACAGGCATGTTTAATGATAGCCAGAGATACTTGAATATTTCAAGTTACTCAAGTTATTTTTGTTACAGTTAATAAACGCTGTATCGGCTGGCAGATTAATTGGAAAATAAATGTATTTTGATATTTTGTGAGTTAAAGTCTTAGTGTTAGACCAGCTGTCTATACTATTTTATCCGTTGCGAGTTTTTATATTAGTCAGCTGTCTATCGAACCTCAAATCTTCACATATGTAATATTACACGTTCCTTCATTTGACTGAATTTATGATGATACAAAACGCAGATCATAAGCACAAGGCTTAGAAAGTAAGACATAAGTTAAAAATAATTGTTCATATTTTGCTAGACTAGTGAAAAATAAATATCACGATTTGTGTAGCTTTGTTT
>NW_013665875.1:75758-94688 GCF_000517525.1 Limulus polyphemus | reverse complement strand
TGTAGCTTTTTTTATTTACTTGATATTTTAAGGCTCTCTGGCCAATTCTTGGTTTGTGTAGCTTTTTTTATTTACTTGATATTTTAAGGCTCTCTGGCCAATTCTTGGTTTGTGTGGCTTTTCTTATTTATTTACTTGATATTTTAAGGCTCTCTGGCCAATTCTTGGTTTGGATTATTTCAGATTTTAGCCCAAACCTACTCAAGGTTATTTAAGAATGGCGGTCCCTAATTTTGAATTGATAAACCCACTGCAATAGAGACGAGAGCCACGAATCCTCGGGTTCTAAGTACGAGCATGCTATCTACTAGGCCAAGGTGGGCCCTCTAAGCCTTGTTATTAAATTAGGAAAATAACTTATATTATAATATGTTTATAACAATTTTGCTTTTCTAATGGTTTTATGTCATTGATCGAATTTAAGGTTTTTCACATGAAATAAGCCATTTTCAGCTTTGATGTTAATTTTGAGTCAGTTTTCTCCCGTAATTATTTAATTTTCTCAGATTTTAAATCTTTATTTCAGTATAATTTAATGTAATTTATATTTAAAAAATAGCTAACAAATTATATTTCCCAGTAATGGCTGAAAGCAAACATGTCGTCTACTTTTATCAATGAAAGTCTTATTTTTTAAATTATATTAAACATATTACATTGATTTTGTTTCAGTCTGTTCTTTCTCTTGTTAATAAGAAGTTTTCCTTCATAATTAGATTGTTAAACTACGAACACTTAGGAAAGAGAAGTGCGTATCATAAAAAAGGCTTAGAATATTATTTTCTCATCATGAGCTTAATTTATTGAACTAATGTACGTCTTTCTATCATTAAATAAGCTAGATACAAGAAATAAATTTAGGTGCGACCTACGTCATATGATGCCATAATCTTTGAACAACAGACTCAACATTTGCTGGTCTACGTAATATATGTATTGGGACTAAGGTATAAAAGAACTGTGGAAAGAGGGAGAAAAAAATCCAGAGTGAATAAATAAACTTTTCAAAACATATATTCTTCGGTTTTGTTTTACATCAGAATAATAGAGTATCGCTAATTCATTCTCATATAGTGATTGAATAGTTTCCCCGAAGGTCTGCCCTTCAGTTTGTGCAGTACTAACGAGAATCCCGGGTGATAGTTCAATACTAGAAGAAATAAAAAGTCTTAGTCTTCTAACCTAGTTGTAAAATGAGCTTTGATTCGAACGTGTTAGCTTTTTTACACCCGATAACACACAAAAATAACTTATTCGGGGTAAATACTTCCTGATAAAAATCATTTCATGAGTGAGGTCCTTGCCTTCTCATATACTCACACATGTGCAGCATGTGTAC
Organism: Limulus polyphemus; assembly: GCF_000517525.1. NCBI lineage: Eukaryota > Metazoa > Arthropoda > Merostomata > Xiphosura > Limulidae > Limulus > Limulus polyphemus. The sequence continues at coordinate 93,349 of NW_013665875.1, read as the reverse complement.
ATATAAACAAGTTCCTGGTTAACAGCAGCGTGCTCAGACTACAGACAGTGGTGACGTTCAGCCATTAGCTAAACATCCTGTATGAAAGGACCTAAGAACATTTATGTATATGCTTACATTAACCCGTCGTCCACCGGTTACTTATTTATGGAACACTTTTCACGTGGTATATTGGCCCAAAAGTTATGTTCGCATGCACCATATGTTTCTTTGGCATGTCTCATATACACTGTCTCTTAGAAGTTTCCGAAATCTCAATAAAAAAAAGCACTGTACATATAACATAGTAAAAGGTCGAATTAGTAAGGTAGTAAAGTTCTTTACTATAAAAAGGTAATTTGTTAATAAACTAAAATGAAATTATTTTAGGCAAAATAAGACATCATTTTCAATGGTGAGAAGTAGCATATACTAAATTATTAATAATATGTTTCTTCTCAATGTATTAGATGGTATACATAAGGACTGATTTAGATATAAATTATTTTTTAAGCACCTGTACAAAACAAATAACTCTCACATCTTTTTTGTTTCTAAATAAAATTGAAACACTTCTATGTTATATTGATAACCTCTGTATTTTTATTCATACTGCATCAGTTGGATGCGCTTCTCTTACAAAACTCCCTACCAAGCAAGACTTCTCGAACGTTGTAGTGTTTGAGATAAGTACTACCAATGAAACCACCTACTGGTGGATTTTAAACAAGTGTTGGAGAAATGAGTTACTTCATAATTGTATTTTTTTAACTTCTATAATCATAGTACTGTTTTTATACAAAAACAAAATAGTAACATACATTGAGAGTATGTTTTTACCATCGATAGTACATTATTTAAGAATTGAGCAAACTGACAAGATTACTTTGACCATTCAAAGACCAGGATCAGCGATTTTTTTCAACGTTATTTATATTGCAATATCTTACATAATCTAGCGTGGGACATAACAAACCTCTACAACAAAGGAACACGAAATAACTGGGGCAGGGCACGCCCATCTCAATGGGTGACACATACATTTAGAGAAGATTATATGAGTTGAGGGTTCTCTTTCCTAATAAATCACATGATCTACAACGCCAAATAATATCAAAATGTATTTCTGATACAACCCGTTCACCATGAATTTATATCGGCTGTAGTTCTCACGTGATGTGATGATTTGAATATTCAAAATCGTTTTAATATAACTTAAACCATCATCTGTAAATGTGATTTTAATGTAATGATTGTGAGGTACCACACTAATATAACTTAAACCATCATCTGTAAATGTGATTTTAATGTAATGATTGTGAAGTACCACACTAATATAACGTAAACCATCATCTGTAAATGTGATTTTAATGTAATGATTGTGAGGTACCACACTAATATAACTTAAACCATCATCTGTAAATGTGATTTTAATGTAATGATTGTGAGGTACCACACTAATATAACTTAAACCATCATCTGTAAATGTGATTTTAATGTAATGATTGTGAGGTACCACACTAATATAACTTAAACCATCATCTGTAAATGTGATTTTAATGTAATGATTGTGAAGTACCACACTAATACCCCATTGTTTCAATATATAACTGTTAATCCCGGTGCTTTTATCCTGTGCGGACGTATTTGCAAAGCCTCTCCTATCCCAGCAACCAGTAAGAATTCATAACGAATAAGAATGCCGGTCAGTTTGGTATCATCAGTTGTAGGTCAGTGTTAAGTTTGCGGACTTGCAAAGCTATAATCCATGGTTCAGCACCGTGCGGTGAACAGAATGCAAATATCTTATTAAGTAGCTTTGCACTAACAAAACAACAACAGTTTGGTGTCAAACGAAAACATTATTGTTTTACTTGTTAACGTGTGTTTACTTGTTTGTATGTTTTAGTTCGTGTTCAGTTTACTTTCTGCTTAACATTTTCGGTGTCTGGAATTTTACAGATACTTATCTGTCGGACATTAGTGTATCTGAACACAACAGCCTCATTAAAATAAACCCAATTGTGGATTGTAACGTTCGACAATAATTCCAGATATATATAAGGGCATTCGTTACCAGTCACTCACCCATGTTGTCTTAGAATAAATACCCTAACTGATATTAGTCGAGAGATTTGTTATACTGTTAGCTTAATCGCTTGCTGATTTTTGCAGTTCACTTTAAGTTCTGATAAATACGGCCATCGTTTTCGGAAAACAAACAAAAACAATTTTTTTTTAAGTGCAGCATTCTATCTTTGCAGAAAATTACTTTTTTAAATTTTTCTTTCTTGAATTTGTCAAATCTTATTCCACTTGAGATACACAATACATATGATAAGTAGCTCTCGTTCGTTCTATTTGTTTTACATAATACTAACTGTGACATTATATTCCATTATGATGCACATAGATATAAAATCTCATACACGTTCTGAAATATTTTTGTCTCAAGTTTTATTCAAAATAAAAATAGAATTTTCTGTGATATGTTTAATAGCGAATTTGATTTTTAAGTTTAAACAAATGTATTTAAGGAAATCAAACCGAGGCCATGACAGTCTTCTAAAAAAACACACACTTACATATACATAAGCAATTCTGGCCACAACTGAATGTCTTAACAAAAAAATAGCGAAATATAGAATTCAAGTTGCACTCTCAGTTTAAATATCGATTCAAAACCGTACACACGAACGAAAAGATAATTCTTTACAGTTTGTTCTTTCACATTCAGTTTTGAAATGAAATTTTTAAATACATAAGGACGTAAAATATGTATTTGACTCTCATTCATTTCAAATGCCATTTTCCTCACTATTTAACCTGTGTTTTACAATAACATTTAATAATAACTTTCGATCAGAGTAAGCTATGTACTTAGAGTGAACTCAAAATCAACTTGATCGTTCACAAATATATACAGGCAGATAGATATTTTACCATATGTATGCTTTGGTGACTTATATATTTACCTTACACTCAAGTTTGGTCGAAGCATGAAAAAAATATTTGTTAGAAAAAATATCAAAATTGATGTTATGACCTTATTTTGTTATCTCAGCATTTTTTGTATATTTTGAGGGAGAAACGAATGGGTCTTCTAAGATGGGGCTTTGCCTAACCTCACTGTTGAATTTGAATGTTGCTTTTGAAACTAAATGTTTTAAGGAACTATTGATTGTGCATACACGGTCAGAACCTCTGAGTTTCCGTTTTTGTACACAGTAATTTGTTCGTGTTGCATTGTAAATATCACAGCAAAAGACAAATCTAGATGTCGTGCATTTTATTCCGGAAAAAAAATAGCAGTGCCAGATTGATAAGGTTGGCATAGCGAGGAAAGACAAGTTTTAAATGTATCCCTCCTGGGTAGATCAGTGTTATAGCCCACTGAGACTATCATTTGGTCACACAGTCTCTTCTGACACGAGAAGGTTATTAATTTGATATATGAGATCATTATACCCAAGGAGGTCCCCCATTCTCTGGTGACCTCAACTTCTTTAGGAGTATTACATTTTGGTCAGCAATGGTTCAATCAGAACCATCACGTTCTTTCTTGAATCCAGATGGAAACAACTGAGTGTCTAGCCTAAAATAACTTTCTGGTTGGATTAGTGGGCATGTTTGAGCAATTATGATATAGTAATGTCCTGTGTATATGAAGAAAACAAGCAGTGCATATTGAATAAAATAGATGCTCCTCAGTCATATAAGCACTCAAGTCAACTATAAAATAGTAACGTAAACTAAGACCTTTGAATACTTTGGTTTTTCAGGTATTTTGTATAACAGTATTTGTACTTTGAAGTTATGACAAAGCTACTAAAGCTATATGCTACCGTCCGTCATTATGGACTACGTACTCGAAAGTGTGAAACGCGATTTTGCAGCAATGAACCTTCCTCGTCACAATTCAGTGTCACTGGATATAAAATACTAAAAGTAAAGAGGGATTAAGAACTATAAATTCTGCGAATGTTGGTGATTAAGTTACTTGGGTACAATTAGCTGAAACAATATAAAAGACTATTTTTCTGGGAATTAATCGTAAAATAGACAAACTAGTATAGTGCCAAAATGTTGTACAACAATAAGCCTAGAAATGTATAAACAGTTGGTTAATTGGTTGTTGGTCAGCGCAAAGCTACACAACAGGCTTCATTTGCTTTCCCCATTGCGAATATTGACACCCTGCAGCCTTGCCATTGGACTACTAGATGGCTAAATAAACAGAACTGAATATCATCAAAATCAGTATATGAATAGACACATCTGTAGAATATCAGATTGAGCACGTAAATAAACATATTTTATGACACCAGAATGAATATCTAAATGTACAGAAATATATAACACCCTAATGAATATATAAATAAACAGAGATGTGTAACACCAGAATGAATATCTAAATCTGAACGAATATATAAATAATCAGCAAAGTGTTACATCAGAATGAATATATAAATAATCAGAGATGTGTGACATCATGATGAATATATAAATAATCTGAGATTTCTTACTTCAGAATGAATATATAAATAATCAGAGGTGTTTGACATCAGAATGACTTCATAAACCATGAGCAATGTGTGGCATCAGAATCAATATATAGATAATCAGCAATGTAGGATAGCAGAATTAATATATAAATAAGCATAAATGTGTGACATCAGAATGAATATCTAAATGTACAGAAATATATAACACCCTAATGAATATATAAATAAATAGAGATGTGTAACACAAGAATAAGTACATAAATAATCAGAGATGTGTAACATCTGAACGAATATATAAATAAGCATAAATGTGTGACATCAGAATGAATATATAAATAAACAGAAGTATGTAACACCATAATGAATATTTAAATATACAGAAATATATATCACCATAATGAATATATAAATGAACAGAATATATAAAGAAACAATAATGAATATATAAATAATCAGCAATGTGTGACATCAGAATTAATTTATAAATAATGAGCATTATGTGACATGAGATTGAATATATAAATAATGAGCAATGTGTGACTCTGAGAATGAATGAATGAACAATCAGAGATGTGTGACATCAGAATGAATATATGATCAGACAGATCTGTGTAAGGTAAGAATGAATACATAAATATTCAATAATTTGTAACATCTGAATGTATTTATGTGTATGAAGATAAAATAGATATATTGAAAAGACGATATATATAAACTATCCACTGCATAGGACGTTATGCTAGTATATATATTTCGAATGATTCGATGGAGTTCTTTACACACCCACCAGAATCTTATACACGTCGAATATGTTGTTGCTTTGTACATATGCTTGTTTTGGTGTTAATGAAGTTGGATCTATATATATTACTTTTTTATAGTATACTGGATAATTTACAAGCCTAATTTGTTAGCAAAATGCAATAGTAAACGCCTAGCGGCATATAAAAAAGAAACAGAGCCTTGCATACTATAAAGTCACGCATGATTTTAATTAGTTCATCGAGATGTTAATTACTTTTTCTTGAAATGTTTTCTATATGCTTTAGTTAGGCGGAATTCTAATTTGTCAATTGATTGTAATAGTATATATAACAAAACAAGCTGCTTCATTTCGAAGTATTTTGTTAAATAAAGTTTATAATCAATATGAAACCTCTCATTCTGGAGTATTTTATAAATTGCAGTATTTAATCGAAACCGTTTAATTTCAAAGTATTTGGTGAAATACGGTATGTAATTAAATCGAAGTACATATATAGTCAAAACAAGCCGTTTAATTTTGAAACATTTTGTGAAATACAGTACTTAATTAAAAGAAACTTTAATTTTGAAATATTTTATGATGAATTATATGATCAAAAAGTTTTAATTTTGAAACATTTTGTGAAATGTAGTACGTAATCAAAACATGTTTAATTTTGAAACATTTTGTGAAATGTGGTATGTAATCAAAACATGTTTAATTTTGAAACATTTTGTGAAATGCAGTATGTAATGAAAACAAACTGTTTTATTTCGAAATATTTGTTTCTTCACTATTGATACTTGATCATTGTTTTATAAATTGGTTGACACGTTCTAGTGAAATAGATACCTCTCTCACACATACATATATATATTAATCTATTAAACGTGTATAGTTGTTGACGTTTTTATAGAAATAAGCACAAGGAGCGTTTATTAAGTGCACAATTATGCAATTAAGATTTAATTGACACTTTCTTATACTAATTTATGTACCTATAATGTATTTTACTAGCTTCGTGAAATTATTCTAGGACACACACGAAACGTATGAAATATTAAACTATTTGAGGCAAGTATCAAGAAAAATATACAACACAATAGTAAATTCATATAAACGAGTGAGCAGTAAGGTGTACAACACATATAAGTGTAAAAAGGTATAAAACACAAGAACACTCTCACATATATAACTGTAAAGAAAGATATACAACACATATAAGTGTAAAAAGGTATAAAACACAAGAACACTCTCACATATATATCTGTAAAGAAAGATATACAACACATATAAGTGTAAAAAGGTATAAAACACAAGAACACTCTCAAATATATAACTGTAAAGAAAGGTATACAACACATATATAACTGTAAAGAAATGTATACAACGCAAACACTCTCTCACATATATAAGTGTAAAGAAAGGTATACAACGCAAACACTCTCTCACACATATATAAGTGTAAAGAAAGGTTTGCTACACAAGAAGAACACTCACGTATATATGTGTAAAGAACTGTGTACAACACAAGCATTCTCTTACATATATAGCTGGAAACAAAGGTATGCGACACAATAATACTCCCACATATATAAGTGTAAATCAAGGTATAGAACACAAGAGTGCTGTCAAATATATAAGTTTAAAGTAAGGTATACAACACAAGATTAGGCTCAAAGAAACAAGTATAAAGAAATATGTGCGACACAACAACAATCTCACGTATACAAACAACAAAAGATATACAAAACAAGAACTCTCTCAAATATATAAGTGCAAAAAAAGGTATCCAACACAAGAGAACTTTCACATGTATACGTGTGAAGAAAGCTATACAACACAAAAACACTCTCACATAAATAAATGTAAAGGTATGCAACTTAAGAACACTCTCACATAAATATATATGTGAAGAAAGGTATACAATACAAACACTCTCTCACGTATATAATTGTAAAGAAAGGTATGCAACACAAGAGTACGTTCACATATATAAGTATAAAGAAAGGTATACAACACAAAAGTACGCTCACTTATGTAAGTGTAAAGAAAGGTATGCAACACAAGAGTACGCTCACATATATAAGTGTAAAGAAAGGTATGCAACACAAGCGTACGTTCACATATATAAGTGTAAAGAAAGGTATACAACACAAGAGTACGCTCACATATATAAGTGTAAAGAAAGGTATGCAACACAAGAGTACGCTCACATATATAAGTGTAAAGAAAGGTATACAACACAAGAGTACGCTCACGTATATAAGTGTAAAGAAAGGTATACAACACAAGAGTACGCTCACGTATATAAGTGTAAAGAAAGGTATCCAACACAAGAGTACGCTCACGTATATAAGTGTAAAGAAAGGTATCCAACACAAGAGTACGCTCACGTATATAAGTATAAAGAAAGGTATCCAACACAAGAGTGCGCTCATTTATGTAAGTGTAAAGAAAGGTATGCAACACAAGAGTACGCTCACGTATATAAGTGTAAAGAAAGGTATCCAACACAAGAGTACGCTCACGTATATAAGTGTAAAGAAAGGTATCCAACACAAGAGTACGCTCACGTATATAAGTATAAAGAAAGGTATCCAACACAAGAGTGCGCTCACTTATGTAAGTGTAAAGAAAGGTATGCAACACAAGAGTACGCTCACGTATATAAGTGTAAAGAAAGGTATACAACACAAGAGTACGCTCACGTATATAAGTGTAAAGAAAGGTATACAACACAAGAGTACGCTCACGTATATAAGTGTAAAGCAAGGTATACAACACAAGAACACTATCACATATATAAATGTAAGGAAGTTGTAAAACAAAAGAACGCTCTCAGATACATACTTGTAAAGAAAGGTATATAACACAAGAGTGTGTGTTTCCTTATAACAAAACCACATTGAGCTTTCTGTTGTGTTCGCCGAGGGGGAATCGAACCCCTGATTTTAGCATTGTAAATCCGAAGACTTACCGGTGTCACACCGGTGGACAATAACACAAGAATACGCATATGTATATAAGTATAAATAATGGTATACAACAGAAGAACATTCTCTATCATATATAAGGGTAAAGAAAGGTATGCAACACAAGAACACTCTCACACATGTAAGTGTAAAATCCGGAAAATCCACGTAAAGCTATAGTAATTTTCAACAACTATGCTTGAACTATTAAATTATAATCGATTTCCAATCCTTACAAAAAATAACAATTTATTTTCGAACAGCTCAACGTCCTTTATTATCCACTATAAGTTATTGTAGACAACCTAAAAGATGCTTATTTAACATATTCTATAGGTTCGGAGTGTCCAGAATTACTTTTTTTATGCTTACATAAATCGTGAGATTAGGATTTTTTTAACTAAAAAACTTCGAAATCGAATGGCAGAGAGTTTTTCATACCGTTGCCAAAGGCATCATCTCCACCCGCAGCAAGAGTCGACTCTTCCGTTGGAGAAGGAGCTTGCACCTAACACTCGGTTCACGAGCAGAGCTCAGTTCGTTGGTGTATCGCTGTGCTACCGACATGCTGCCGCCATGTGTGGCTTACTTGTAGTGTTTTTCATAACTTCACTTCAGTGGAGTTTCTTCTTCGCTCACTGGATTACAGCAGCCTCCGCATGTAAGTTGAGCTCCATATCCCTAGTAGTTAATTCTATCCAATCTGTTTAAACCTTGGAGTTTTTCGAATCGTGTAAGAAAAAGAGAGCTTACTTTTTTCGTGCCTAAATCTACTTTAACAATCGATATGAATCTATTTCAGATTTTGTTTCTCTTTCATCGTTAAAAACTGTGTATCATAAAGAGCAACTAGCGAGAACCAAATATGTGTATTTTAACTGAATGGGTTTATGAGAGATTATAATACAACTAAAGTCGTTCCGTGCATGAAAGAAACGTACATATTTTCTGTTGTTTGCATGCCTGTAAGACCTTCTATAGTTACTGGGTACGATTTTCTAATCCGTTATTTCTCAGTAGATCGAAACAAGCACATGTGTAACAGGCTACTGAATATTAAATAGTTTAAGGCCACAAAATGACACAAAGTATGGGAGACTAAAGAAAATGAAATCTAATATATTTCCTCAACAAGCATAGAGAGAGGTCTTTTCAGCCCAAACATAAATATACTTTCGCTTGAACAAGGAGTCCCACCAGCGGCTGAATACTGAAGTGTTTCTCACGAATGTTGTAGTTGTCATTCAAACAGTGCCGTTTCTTCCAGCGTACATTATTTTCCCATTATCACATATTTAAACAAGTGTTGAACACCACTTAGCTGTATAACGGTTTTCAGAAAATTATGTTTACGTTATGCTGAACCTCTTGATTTTCAGAAGTTCATAGATTACGCTTCATGCAAACAATAAACTTTTATATAGTTCTTACTTTTACTGTGGCATAAAAGCGGTTCTAATGGTTTTGTATGCCCTAGTGGCATACGCGTATACAATTATCATCAAGTTCTGAAGTAAGAGTTAACCCAGTAGTAAATATAGCTAATATGATATACAGATCTATCAAAAGGTGTCATAAAACACTTAGGTATCGTTGCTGTTAGCCATGTTTTCGGCATTCATACCGTTGTTCCTGATATGATTTACCAACAGTTAACCCAGTGGTAAATATAGCTAATATGATATACAGATCTATCAAAAGGTGTCATAAAACTCTTAGGAATCGTTGCTGTTAGCCATGTTTTCGGCATTCATACCGTTGTTCTTGATATGATTTACCAACAGTTAACCCAGTGGTAAATATAGCTAATATGATATACAGATCTATCAAAAAGGTATACAATGTCATAAAACACTTAGGAATTGTTGCTGCTAGCCATGTTTTCGGCCATTCATACCGTTGTTCTTGATATGATTTACCAACAGTTAACCCAGTAGTAAATATAGCTAATATGATATACAGATCTATCAAAAAGGTATACAATGTCATAAAACACTTAGGAATTGTTGCTGCTAGCCATGTTTTCGGCCATTCATACCGTTGTTCTTGATATGATTTACCAACAGTTAACCCAGTGGTAAATATAGCTAATATGATATACAGATCTATCAAAAAGGTATACAATGTCATAAAACACTTAGGAATTGTTGCTGTTAGCCATGTTTTCGGCCATTCATACCGTTGTTCTTTACCAACAGTTTACCTGAAACTATAAGCTCCAAGATTGTTTCTTGTGAGTAACACATGATCGTTAATCCTGATATGATTTATCAGATACTGCTGGTCTTTTAAGTATCTGATAATCGTAAATCGTGTCATATCAGATGCTGCTGCTAAAGACCTTTCTATAAGGTATGAGGTAAACGTTTGTAGATCATGAAATGAAAGAAGGTTAGAGTAGAAGATTGCTTATTACAATAATGTAAAATATTATAAACACGTATATATTCATTTGGGCTCCATTTACTTAATTCAAACCGGAACATACCTTATTTTCACATGCTTTTTTACTAACTAAAAACTACGAGACTGACTTGGTCTTTACGTTCTACATATACATATTCATTGAAATTAGAAGCGATAATAATACTGTTCAAAATATTAATTTGGAAGCCTTAAAAGTTTAAAAGGCTTAAAATGTTTAAAGGGCTTAAAAAGCTTAGAGAGTTTAAAACGATTTGCAAGTAGATTTTATTGTGAATCATTTTCTTATAATACTAATTATTTTCAGATGTTGTAGTTTGTTTGTAATTAAGCACAAAGCTACACAATGGGCTATCTGTGCTCTGCCCACCACGAGTATCGAAACCCAGATTCTAGCGTTGTAAGTCCGCAGACATGCCGCTGTGCCAATGAGGGGCAATGTTGTAGAAACGTAGTGGTGGTTGTAAAACATGATTTGAAAAGAATAGAAGAATGTTCTGAAATATTAATGTTGTAAAACTACCAGTAAAACATGTAATGAATGGAATATTCTATATTAATGTTGTAAAACTATCAGTAAAAACATGTAATGAATGGAATATTCTATATTAATGTTGTAAACTATCAGTAAAACATGTAATGAATGGAATATTCTATATTAATGTTGTAAAACTATCAGTAAAAACATGTAATGAATGGAATATTCTATATTAATGTTGTAAACTATCAGTAAAACATGTAATGAATGGAATATTCTATATTAATGTTGTAAAACTACCAGTAAAACATGTAATGAATAGAATAACCAAACTTGAATGTCTGCATAGTTGATCAGCTGACAGATGCGAAATACACAGTATTCTTATTACTTACTGTTGTTAAGTGCAAAGCTACATAATGGACTGTATGTACTCGGTTCTGTGCGGGTATCGAAACCCGATTTTTAGAGTTATATGTCTTCAAATTTACCGCAGAGCCACAGGGGGCTCAACACTCATATTTCAGATTCACTTCGTGTGTCATAAGAGTCCACATTATAAAAGAACTTTGGATTTCTAAAAATTGCGAGTAAAAAGTGATTTTACTTCGCTACTGTTTCTACGGAGATCTATTCTGCAATACTGTTCACAGCGAACAAAAAGACAGAACTTATTTCATTACTGAATAGTCTTTTAAATTTTGATTCCTAACTAATATATAACCGGTCTAAGTGAAATTGTTTCCTCAAGTTTCACAGCATTTACACTATTCAGCATATTATAATAATAAGTTTCTTTATATTGAGCTTAAGGCTTGGTGTGTAATCGTGAATTGTTTGGATAATGGCTCAGGATGTTTAATAATATGTCCCAACACACGGATAAGACTTGCGCAATGTGTCTCACCACTTGGAAAAGTAGTATTTTTAACGCAAATATTCAACAATACTGGATAGGTTGGTAATGCGTTTGATACTACAGGTTTTGCAGTGTGCTTTAATTCGAACTTCATGTAATGTATAATGCGGAGCCAGCTCAACGACAATGAATCGTAAGACTTATAGGAAGATGAATTAGTAGCACTCGGTTTTACAGCGATTCATTTCAGAAGGACTAAGCCGTAAAACGCTTCTTGAGTATTACTAAAGAAAATGTGAATATTATTGAACGACAGCTACGTGGTATCACATGAGATACGACAAAAATAAAAACTGTTTTCCTTTAAACATAACTCTGTGGCTCCTTTCTTCTTTACTAGGACGTTTAAATCATCGCGTAAAAATACTGACAAAAGTCAAGGTAAACAGTATTTGCTAACCACTTAACCCGAGCCATGGTTTACTCAGTGTTTTTTCGTATATTCGATAGGGGCTGGTACCGTGGCGTTTTCAAACATGATACCGAGCTACAATGTTTACTTAGCTTAGAGGATTCGCAGCAAGACCCGTTTATATACACCCATAAGCCTGGGCTCCTTGCTGTCTCACCACGTCCATTTCATTCGTCAGCACCATAAGTGAAAAGAAGATAAGGCACGTAAATTTAGTGGACGGTTAGGAACATTAACAATAAGCTGTAGTGATTTACGACCCATCTTCTTTTGGAATTTATTTTACAAATAAAAAAACAAAGGGTGAATTAAGCAATACGGGGATTGTATTTTTCTTCAATCGATAGTTATTGACTATAACGTCGGAACGTAAGAAAACTTACATAAGTAAGATTGAAATACTCAGAAATGTATTCTAAATTGACGAGTATATTTACTGTAATACATTACACAACCGTACTGTAGTACATTACACAATCATGGGTAATTAACAAGTAATTACACAACCGTACAGAATTAACTATGATGGAGTCAGAGAGAAAAATTATCGTTAAACTGGAAAAATAATTATTATTATTCTTATATTACATACAGTATAAAACCATTTTAAAGACTTGAAATGTATAGTGATTACACACACTGGATTCTCAGCTTCCACCGATATTTTCAGCCAGAAATGGATATTTCCATTTCTTAGCGATTAATACATTTAACAATGGAGCTAATTTCTCGATATTTTATTTATTCTTGTTTTTTGTTTTTAGTAAAGCCTCATTGGGCTATCTGCTGGGTCTACCACAGGGAATTTAACCGCGGATTTTGGCTTTGTAAGTCCGTAAACTTTATCGCTGCCCTATCGGAGGATTTTATTTTATCATTAGTTAAAATACCTTCTCTAGTTAAGATCATATGTATTGGTTTTGGTATATCTTACCTCAGTGGCACCTTATACGACACAGAGACCCCAAAAGATTTAGACATGGTCATCCTTATGTTAGAATTGGTGACCACAGGAGGACAACCAATTATTAGCACCCCTATGTCGTGACTTGAACCTTGGACCTTCTTTTCTGCAGTACAGTGAGCTAACCACATTTACATACAAACACGCACGTACGCGCGCTTATTTTAGAAATGCAAATGTTACTGGTCGAATATACACTATCTGAGATAATGAAGCAAAGGTAATTCATCCCAGAAATTCATGAACGACCATGAAATCTGACTTTAAAAAAGTTAGTGAATTTGCTCATACATGAAATGCGGGAAAGTTCTGTCAGAATGAAGAACGTGTAAGCTGTTGACGATTATATTTTCCTTCTCACGCGAAACGTTTGAAGTTGGATACAACTGGGTACATGGCAGACGTCAAGATAAAAACTATCGGAAGCAATCAAACTGACAATCATATGTAATAAAATGTTATCTTTGTGTTAACTAGGTAAAGTGAAATAATTTGTCTTCACAGTGGGGTTGAGATTGAGCTTTCGGTTCCCTAAAGCCCAGTTGTCCGTGAGGCATCCCCAAAGGTACGGGCGTGACATTTCGGTAATTGAGATAGTTATCTGGCCACGCAAGGTGTGAGGGAAAATGTGAAGGTTCTACCTTTTGATTTTCAATGGGAAATATAAAAAAGTCAAAAAAATAATCGGATTTCTCTCCAGATATCTTGCTAGTCTTTATTTTAACCGGAATACTGGAGTACCTCAGCAACATGGAGCTAAAGAGATATTACGAACGCGCCTGTCCTTTAATTATTATCAAAATAATGCTTGCTTTTATTAATCTTGGTGTTGGGATTTAAGAAACATTTATTATTGGATTAGAGGAGAAGGATCGCGAAAGAAATCGTTCCAGAGGTGCTGAGGACGGTTAAATCGTCAGTTACTCTTTTCTGCACACGACTGAATTGTTATTCATAGTAATTGGTGACTACGCCATTACATACATATATATAATACTCTAGACAGTTAGTTGTTGTTTATTCTGATGCTACAACCTCAATAAGGGTTACACTTAGTTGATCGACAACATAAACCCTAACAGGTGAAGGACTGTTTCTACGACAGATTCGTGACTATCGTACTTTTCTCCCATTTTTATAACAGATTTAACATTAAAACGTGTAACTTTGCACACTTGACATTAGAGTTATATTTAGTAGCAGTTTTCCGTGAATTCTTATACAAGTGATCAATTTGGATTCACATGTTTGTGACCACGACATATTACTGCTAAAACTTGTATAGCACAAATCAAGTCTGAAAATAAACGAAATAAGAAACCTGCCAAGTGTTCGACACTGAGGCTCATATTTGACCAGCTTTGAAACAGTTATTCACTGTCCATCTAACAAGACAACATGAGATGCTGATTAAATTGTCATACATTAACGACCATATCCTCGCCAGCTTTGAAACAGTTATTCACTGTCCAGTTAACAAGACAACATGAGATGCTGATTAAATTGTCGAACATTAACGACAATATCCTCGCCAGTTTCGAAACAGTTATTCACTGTCCAGCTAACAAGACAACAAGAGATGCTGATTAAATTGTCATACATTAACGACAATATCCTCGCCAGTTTCGAAACAGTTATTCACTGTCCAGCTAACAAGACAACAAGAGATGCTGATTAAATTGTCATGCATTAACGATCATATACTCACCAGCTTTGAAACAGTTATTCACTGTCCAGTTAACAAGACAACATGAGGTGCTGATTAAATTGTCATACATTAACTACCATATCCTCGCCAGCTTTGAAACAGTTATTCACTGTCCAGTTAACAAGACAACATGAGGTGCTGATTAAATTGTCATACATTAACTACCATAACCTCGCCAGCTTTGAAACAGTTATTCACTGTCCAGCTAACAAGACAACATGAGATGCTGATTAAATTGCCATACATTAACTACCATATACTCGCCAGCTTTGAAACAGTTATTCACTGTCCAGTTAACAAGACAACATGAGATGCTGATCCAAATGTCATACATTAAGGACAGCTATTCATTTAGATGAGAAAATAATTGAATGTCAATTTAGTAACAAAACCATATTTAAGTTTTTCCTTCAAATTTAATCCTAGACTAAAATATTCTAGAGAAAAAGAAGCGGAACAATGTTTCTGTTTTCTTCCATGCGAAAAGAACTTTTATTACAAATATCTGATGTTTTCTTGTTCAAATGTTCACGCTTTCCACAACATAGTTTCCTCCACATTAACCAACATTTCAGTTCACATAAGATTAGATATTCACATACAACTGCAAAAATGTGCAACAGTTTATAATTCAAGCTCCTCTTACAATTTATAGAGTGTTTACAAATGATTAAGATACTTATAACATTCCTTTAAAATATAGAAATTATAAAATTGTATTTTCATACTGTATTCTATATTAGAATGCTCACCAGACACTTCAGTCACTGTAAATAAGCATCATCGAAGAGCGAAAAGAATATGTCTTGTTAAAATGAGTTCTGATTTTCATGGCTAATTTATGATTAAACTACAGTGGGAAGTTTTTAAACATTATAAAATTGAAATGTTTTTAATACTTCGTTGAACAAAAGCATAGAAAAGTGTAGCAAACATCAATATAGTTTGTTTGTTTGTAAATATGCACAAAGCTACACAATGGGCTATCTGTGCTCTGCCCACCACGGGTATCGAAACCCGGTTTCTAGTGTTGTAAGTCCGCAAACATACCGCTGTGCCACTGGGGGCAGCAAACATTATGCCTTCGAGATTATTCATTAGATTCTCGAAGAATAAAAAACAGTATTTGTACAGTTTTCAAGCAAACTAAAGGTAATATGCTAAATGTGT
Organism: Limulus polyphemus; assembly: GCF_000517525.1. Classification (NCBI taxonomy): domain Eukaryota; kingdom Metazoa; phylum Arthropoda; class Merostomata; order Xiphosura; family Limulidae; genus Limulus; species Limulus polyphemus. The sequence continues at coordinate 77,070 of NW_013665875.1, read as the reverse complement.
AACTCAGGAGACAAAATAGGTATCGTGAATAATTCTATAGACTCATTCGACGGACTTAAATTTGGTATCTTGATGCAAGCTAGCACGTTGTTTAAAGGGAAAAGGCATACATTAATTATCCAAGCTTCAAATATGATGTTACAATCAAAACCATAACAGGTAAACAAACTTTCTTAAAGACTATAAATTACGAAATACAGACTAGGGCACTATAGATCCAAATGTCATGTTTTTGAGGGTTTTTTGTTCGTTTTTTTTTCTTAAACTCCATCGCAAAAATGAAACGAATTATCGGTGCTTAACACGTGCCTCTATATACACAATTACGTCATTTAGAAGCGACAAGAGAATTAATACACATTGCAGTCATTTGAAGCTGGGCTAATATGCAAAAGGCTAATACAATACCAAGTATTGCCTCTGCAGAATATTTTAATTTAAAATTATGATAAATATTATCTTAAATACGCTAAAGTTAATATATATGCTAAAGCTATACCACTGAAGATGAAATTGGAGAGACGAAGTATACTTCCATCAAGCTAAATAAAACATAGGGCTGTTCTGTTTCAAGCTGTGTGGCTAAGAGCGTTGTTTTATCATTAACCTTTAAATTACCGACTTGTTTTTATATAGTGTACTACCGGTGGGGCTCGCATACTGCATTTAATTAGCACATTCAGTATAAAAATATGGGGGAAGAAAATATCACGAAATCACTTATTTCCTATCTAATATACACAAGGGAACTCCATCAGTAATTATTAGATTACTTGCAATATTGATGATATTTTTGTTTAAAATATGTATGCCGCTCACGTGTTATTCTGTACCCTGTAACTGACAAAGTCATAGGCCTAGAATCAATTTGGTGAAAGAATAACTTAGAAACTTTTATAAAAAGCAGATGGAGTCGTACCCTGTTCGTCAGGAGTAAATGAATGCATTAGCTCTCTGTATATAACAAATCACGTTGTAAGTTTCGCCAGTATTGAAACTTTAAAAAAAATCTTCCACGAACTCAAGATTGTGATTACTTACTATTTTAAAATAACAATTAAGTCTTGACCCTATTACCTATCCGTAGAGAAAACTTCACTTGTTTATAATCAATAAAGCAAGACATCAAGACATGTTTCCATACATATGTTTTTACTTATATATTATACATAGTAAAATTTTAGATATGTAACAAACAATTCAGATTATATGAAAATGGATATCTTCCAAAATAACTAGCATTCGACATCACATGAGACTGAGTATCCCCCAAAATAACCAACATTCCCCATAACATGAGACTGAGTATCCC
>NW_013665875.1:67264-74983 GCF_000517525.1 Limulus polyphemus | reverse complement strand
CCAGTTCACTGACATGAAACTTCATGTATATACACCACTCCAGTTCACTGACATGAAATGGGATGTTTACAAACCATATCTAAAATAAGTAGCAATATATATGTTCATGAGCGATTAAAAGTACACTGTTGAAATTCCTTGGTGAAATTAATTTGTGATTTAATGATACTATATTAAAAGTTCTTTTAACATAGTTTATAACTATCTATTGTACATAAAACCTTTCTGAATAACAAAGCTACCAAAATAGAACATTCCTTATTTGCTGTGCTAATACATTATGAAGGAAGAACGTGCATGATGGATCTATTTATATGTATGTGTGTGCTAAGTACAGATAAGATCACTAAAAGGCAAGGATAGGTTCACATAACAACAAATAAATACCACTAACAAACATAACAAAGCTTAGTTCATTATGACTTTAGCCTAAATGAGCTCACAACCCACCAATTATATGATAAACTGCAAGATCGAATTCAGCCTCGTTACCTATTCTACATTGCTTCACAAAAAAAGGAGAAACAAGATTAGATTTAATACACTACCAACTAGAAATAGACAGGTTTTACACCCTCATTTCATAGTAAATTACCTCACTAAGAACAAATGATAGACTACAGTTTAAATTTGATGGGTGTTGGTAAATCAGTGGACTGAAAGTAGAGATGTGCCTAATGAGGGTTTTTTGGTGGAGTTTAAAATTCCACCGTTCTAAAAGTAGTTTTTGTCACTTTCATTAATTCCAGTCGAGGGTTCATGGTAATATGCATCTTTGTTTAACACTGATCTCATGCAGGTTGTGAGAAGTAAAACCGTTTATTTTCTTAGGCTGATTTTCACTCACTTAAAAATTAGTGTGAAAATGTAAGCAAAAGTAGAACTATTCATTTTTCAAAATTAGTTAGAAAGACTATGATGTATTTTTAACTTGCAGAAACTGGATTTTTTTGGACAAACCTCTTACAGGAATACTTCAATATTAAATACACTGATAAATAACTTTTAGTTCGAGAATAAACAGTATAAAGCCTCGATATCAAAAACGTAAGACAACGTGGTTAAAGACACTTAAAAAATCATAGAACTAAATATTTAGGTATTAGACATGTTATATTTTAATCGTGTATCAGTTAATGGTATTGTTCACTTTAAACATATTGTTCTCATATTCATTACATGAATGACTTGTATTTTCAATATGAGTTCCATCCTGTCTTCTCTGACACATGTACACGTTACATACGTTCTTGTATTTTCGATATGAGTTCCACCCAGTCTTCTCTGACACATGTATACGTTACATACGTTCTTGTATTTTCAATATGAGTTCCATCCTGTCTTCTCTGACACATGTACACGTTACATACGTTCTTGTATTTTCGATATGAGTTCCACCCAGTCTTCTCTGACACATGTATACGTTACATACGTTATTGTATTTTCAATATGAGTTCCACCCAGTCTTCTCTGCCACATGTATACGTTACATACGTTCTAATATTCATTACATGAATGACTTATTTTTCGATACGAGTTCCACCCAGTCTTCTCTGCCACATGTATACGTTACATACGTTCTCGAATTCATTACATGAATGACTTGTTTTTTCGATACGAGTTCCATCCAGTCTTCTCTGCCACATGTATACGTTACATACGTTCTCGAATTCATTACATGAATGACTTGTTTTTTCGATACGAGTTCCACCCAGTCTTCTCTGACACATGTATACGTTACATCAGCAGAATCTAATACTATTTGTCTCGGCACACCATAAGTAGATTGGATCTATAATACGGTCTAACAAGACCATTAGCTGGTTCCATTATAACCAATTTCCCTTGTTCCCACGGATTAACTTATAGTAGCCAGTGTCCACGCGACTCGTGAGGGTGATGGCCTAACGCGCTTGTTGTAGTTACCACCGGACAAGCGGCGACAAACAATCTTTTCATTCTGCTAGCCTGCTGTAGGGACCATTTAGTATAGAGATGACCGTAGCCGACGACGCCTGAGTAGCTACGCTGCGTCCTATGTACCCTGTGTTCGAGGACCGCATTCAGTAGTTTTCACACAAGAGGATACCTTTTGTACAGTTCTCCCTTTATTCTATTCATTTGAGTGCCTCAGTAACTCCCCTCTTTCTTCTTTTCCTCCTTAGCTTGTGACATGACAGAAAGCGCTGTAGCCAATCAAGTCTTGTATATAGAATCATCGCCGCTATCTCTCTATACCCATCGATCTCCAGCTGGGCTTTTCCGTCGTTGCGTGAAGCCAAACCTTGTACAAGGTCGTCAGAGAACTGTATTTAAAAGCCCCACTGAACACTGGCAACTTCTAAGACTTCACATGAAAGCATCTTATGGACGAAGCTCGAGGCCTTGTGGGGTTGCTTGTGACTGTGCGTAGTAGGTTCTTTCGTTTCGTACCACCCGTCTGTTCGCTTTTCAGTTTGGTTCCAGTACAACAGTCCCGACCCTGCAATACGAAACGGCCTGATTATTTACGTTCAGACCTTGTCATCCTTGTTTAGGTTGCGGTTTATCTGCATACACGGTTTCACCGATCTTTGAAGAAACTGACATGTTTGTCAAACGTCAGTAAAAAAATCCATGTTTTTTGCTTCACTGACAAGGATAACATGTTGGCTAAATGCTTAGAATTCAGTCCAGTGGAATTTTAAAGAAATGTTGCAGTTTAAACTTGATAACAACTCACGTATTTCGAGCCATTTTTTTCTGGAGCTGATCTGGAGAATAGCATGCTATAATGCAAATCCTTTCTTTTAATGAATCGATAAAGAAATGTGTTTAAATTTGAAGATCTGTATTAAAAGTTAACTTATAGGAACACCATCTCCCGCGCCCAACAGGGAATGTAGTACATTTTTAGAAAATCCTCCTTGCCACATGTGCTACATTTATGCTGCCCTGTATAAATATCACAACCAGAAACAGTGCGGTAAGATACGGGCTCGTGACTCGTTCATGCCATTAGTAGGGGTCATCACCTTCAACGTTTTCTGTTTTCCACATAATTCCGTTCATCAAAACTATCTTTAAAACCCTTATTATAGCACGACACTTTAAATAAGTCGGTGTGTCTTATGACATGAGGGACGAAGCACTAATGTTAAGTTTATATCTACTCCCCAGGGGTGGCCCACTGAATTGAGAGGAAATATTACACCTAAAGATGGATGTGAAAACTTTTTTGTTTTTGCCATTTTGGATGGGTATCTCTAAATGTATAATAAATTACTTATCACTGTAAATCTCTGCATACCACAGAGAAGTTCTTCTGTCAGCAAATGAACCACAGCTTTTCAACCAGTAATGCTTGCATACCACAGTATTTTCAACCAGTAATGCTCTATCCGTTTAAAAAAAGGAAGTTATAATCATCAACTATTTATGGCAACATATTCGGCGTTCAGGGTGATCCAAGAACAGAATAGTATACAAATGTGTGAATTGCAAAGAGTTCTACGGCTGACAACACAGTTATCATGTTATTAGGCTTAAAGTAGGTAATGATCCCCGTAATAATTAAAATGGGTATAGTCATAAAAAGACTGAATAGTATCTTAACAAGATGTGGGATAGTGCTTCTTTACTACCGTTATCATATCAGCTGTCTTGATTATATTACAAATATATTATTCTGACATATTTCCAAAACTGAAAACGGAAATGACATTATATTTAACAACAACAAAAACCAATATTGTATGCCTAGGATCAATGAACAAACAGGTGCTTCAATTCTATAATCTTCTTGTACTTTTAACATGATATTAAACTGGAATTTATGTATGCCTCTTATGGTTGTTTTAAGTAATACATATGTGATGTGTGGAAAAATGACTTTATGATTAATTTGTAATTAATTATTTTGAGGAGCTAGATGAAAATTTACCCATTTAAGTAAAACATTTTACCACTTGCAAACCTATGGATGCATAATACACCCGTGGTAATAAAAATTGTTAGCCTAGTTGGCGCTAAAAGAAATCGCACGTGGAAAACAAGCTGTGATGGTCATTAGACTATTCGTAGCATTTTTTCCAAAGTTTAAATGTTGTCATAAACATCATTGCATAATAGTAGAATTTTGATATTAACAAAGTTTGAGTCAGCGTTGCTGCTATTTCGTAATGTTGGCCTTTTCGTTTTCTTTATTTTCGAATGAACATCTCAACTGTGTTTTATTGTTCACGTTTTGCACGTTACAATGTTTAACTTATATACTTTTAGTAATTTGACGTGATTTAATGTTGTCGATTATATTATCCAGACAAAGCTCCATCCGCAGAATTTTAATGTTGTTAACTACTTATAAGTTGAACTTTTTCACAGAATGTTTATTTAATTGACTGCATCTGCTCTTTAGAATATAACTTCTGTATAGTTTTCAAAGCTGGCAGTTAGTCGTATGCCAAGTACAGACATCAGAGTTCATGGTTTGATTAGAAAAAGAATTTCAAGTGCAATTTCCTCTCAAGACTCTTCAAACTACAAACTTAATGTCTAAATTTATTGTCGTACATGCGAAAACTTATTTCTTTAATAAATGTATTACTTTTAGATTAGTTGAAGTAGTCCCTGTTATTGAAGGGTCACTCATGAAACGTGTTTTTTGTTGTTGTTGTTGTGTTGTTTTTTCTCGAGTTCTTGAAGTAGTCCCTGTTATTGAAGGGCCACTCATGACACGTGTTTGTTTTTTGTTGTTGTTGTGTTTTTTTTTCTCCAGTTCTAAAATTACTCCCTTCTTAAAGCAATACGATAGAGTTTACTTAGAACTGGACATTTTTGAGTTTATACACAGGATTATATTTTTTAAGTTTATTATTTATTGTATTTCTTTGTAAAAACCAAAAGCTACAATAATACATTGCATTATATCCCTTAATTGGTAAGTAAATATTTGTATTATATTTTGGTAAAATACGTAAAGGTGCCCCCAGTGGTACAGCGGTAAGTCTGCAAGTTTATAATGCTAAAAATCTGATTTCGATATCCATGGAGGGCCCAGCACAGATAGCCCATTGTTTAGCTTTGTGCTTAACTACAAACAAACAATTGTAAGTAAGTGAAAATAAAAAATTATTACATAACGCTTTGAATGTTCCAAACATAGAAAGGATTGTCAAGACTTTTAGTTTTAGATTAAATCTTTGTTTGTTGTTAAACACAAAGCTACACAATGAGATATCTGTACTCTGTTTACCGCGGGTATCGAAACCAGAATTTTGACTTTGTGAACTGTGAGACTTACATCGGAGCTACCTGCTGTGTCCACCGCGGGGAATCGAACCCCGTATTTTAGGGTTGCTGTCTCATTGGGGATCCAGGGGACTAGAAGAAATCTGATTATGTAGTTGGAAATATAAATTCTCTTTCTAAACAACAATAATAATAATATTTTTATTGTAAACTGAAACACGAATGTTGTCAATTTGTTGGAAATATAAATTATCTTTCTAAACAACAATAATAATAATAATATTGTAAACTGAAACACGAATGTTGTCAATTTGTTGGAAATATAAATTCTCTTTCTAAGCAACAATAATAATAATATTTTTATTGTAAACTGAAACACGAATGTTGTCAATTTGTTGGAAATATAAATTCTCTTTCTAAGCAACAATAATAATAATAATATCGTAAACTGAAAAACGAATGTTGTCAATTTAATCAAATTTTTGTGATCTTCATCGTAAGTAAAAAAAAATCTAACTGAATTAAGTTGATTAAATACTTTGTTACATGTTTCCGCTTTGCCTTGTTAAATTAAACAATTAGATACATTTGTTTAAGTTAACTAAATTAAGGATTTAGTGTTGGAATGTGAAACTAGGACTTGTATGTAAAGATGGAGTTTAACTATAATAAAACAGGCCTGCGAAACTTCATAAAAGTTGTTTTGGTTTCATAACGGATTTTCTATAGCTACGCAGATTTCGAAAATAATATTCATTTTTATGTTCTATCACATAAAGATTTTTTACTAATCGGGAAGGAAAAGAAAAAACTATTTCTTAGATCAGATTATTATTTCCTTTACCATAATGAATATCTGTTATTATTACGTTTGTTAATAAAAATACAAAAAAACTCAAGAAAAGGGAAGAACATTGTTGTCAAACGAACATGCATCCTCATTCATTCTGACTTTTTTGTGGAAATCTACGTCTTTTAGTCTCAAAACTACGTTTTGTTGTCTATCTTTTATGTACTTCGTTATGACGTTTGTGAAAAACCTGTAAGTGATAGAGAAAAATGGATATCATTTTCGGATTCAGCTTACAGGAATTACTATAGAACATGTAAAAATGTCAAGACAATTGTTAAAACCAACGCAGGCATGTGTGATTCAAGTTTCTCTAGTCCTCAAAACTTCGGGACCAAAGATATTCGCGTAAATGGTTCATATTGATATTTCCCAGCCTTTAATACGTTCATAGTTTCTTCTTCATGGTGTGGCTTATTTGTCACAAACATATTCGCCATTCACTTAACTTAAATCAACTTCGTTCAATGAAAGTTAAGTTTGTATGTTTTAGAATTTTCGCTAACAGTTGAACAAGAGCTACGTGTACTTCTGTTCTTAAATTTCAACGAATAGACTGGAGAGAAGGCATCTAGTTAACAACACCCACAGTCGAGTGGTGACATTTGACCTTCACTATTATATCGCAACAACGGATCCAAAGTGCGGGTTGTGAACCATGAATCCACTGGATTACATTACTGGCACGTTAACAATTAGGCTATGTCCAATCCTGTTAGTTATTCAAGTGCGGAGAATGACAAATCTTTGTAATTATTCTTTTGTTGATGACGTCATGAAGAAGGAAATATAGACGGAGAGCTTTCGTCCGCAATTCGAAACATGGCAACTTCAAACACTAAAATAAAAACATCGTTTATAAGCTAAGGCTGATAACGTCAATGAAATATCTCATGCCGTTTCTTTTATTCAGCGTTGTAATATACATCAGGTAGATCTGATAAGGATAACAGTCATACCCTCCAACTATTGCGTCATAACCCCAAACTGAAGAGCTTAAAAAGACTGGAAACACACTTGTACTAATTGACTATTTAAACTCTGTACCCAGAAATTTTAAAGCTCTAGCATGGGCATCACATTTTAATCTTATTACAAGCTGAAAATCGGTGTTGAGGCAGGTTGAAAATTTAAGCTAAGGATACTCTGGAATATGTGATTAAAACTGAAAAGTAAAGCATACACTATTTTAGACCAATAAAATGAATATACAGCTTAAAATTGACGACCTTAAAAACCTCGAAAAATACAAAGCATCGCAAAGGAAAAGTATTCACAACTTGACATAACATACGGGATGCATGAGTTTGTTCTGCTTGAAATCATTATTTATAAGCATTGCAATTGTAGTGTTCAAAGATCCACATATGTAGGAAGAAAGGCGGTTACGGCTTTGTGTGTGTTTTCAGCGAAGTGTACACACATAAAACGGTGATCATTGTATCATAAATTACATATTGTTCAACTAGTTTATATTGAGTTATACCACAGTATTTTAGATTCAATAAATGTATAAGTTTAATAATAGGTTTGTAAAAGTTTCAAATATTATAGTCACGATATAGACTACGAACAAGAAATCCCTAACATTAAGGGCGAGTAGTGAACAATAGGAATGTAAATCAAGTTATGTAAGTAAC